>NW_026782926.1:0-100893 GCF_031769215.1 Ylistrum balloti | reverse complement strand
AATAATACCAACCGTGCCCCTGTGTTCGAATCACAGGAGTCTGACGTTTAATAAAAAAAATATAACAATCTACATAAATATACCCCCATATAAAAAAACAACATTATTTAATGTAGATTGTTATATTTATTTAGGCTTTGATTAAACGTCAGACTCATGTGGTCGAATCACAGGTGCCTGGATCGTTTTAGAAAAAAAATAAAGTAGTATAGATCTACTATATGAGAGTCTCATGTATAGTAACTCTACTATAATATTTTTTTCTAAAACGATCAGGCACCTGTGGTCGAATCTCCTACTAGGCCGTCTATGTCCCTGGTTGCCTGGCCAAGGCGAACTCCGGCATTAATAAATGTGGACTTGGTGGGGCAGCAGTTCATTAAAATATTAACAATGACTGAATTATAGTTAAATTGCCTTAACCAGTACCTGTAATGAAGTGATCGCTGCATGTATAAAGATATTTTGTAGTAGGCTTCTGTCACAGTCCCAACCATACTTTTGTATATTTTACATTTTTGTATATATCAAACAATATCTGAACTATTTGTACATGTATTCGATGAAAGAAATCAGGTATTATCTGGTCTAAATATTGTACTTTTATTTTCTTAATTATTTGCTGTAAATTTTATAAATGCGGATTCTCCGGATCCGAGTTCGAATATTTGAAATTAGTCTCGCCGGAAGGAAAATATACATGTAAGCGAGAACAGCGGTGTAAATTTTGGCAGTCAGTTATTGCTTATATGGGGTTAGCCAACGCAAAATACAGTTTGCGGTAAGTTTGAAATCATTTCTTGTGCCTTTATAGTGCAATTATATGCCCTAAAACTGTTGTGTTTGATATTTGAGGCGAATATTTATCGATAAATGTATATGCTTATAACGCTATATGAGTACAGTTCAATATATCTCTATTATAGCTATAAGATATCAACTGTTATATGAATTTAGTTTGTATTTAATAAATATAAGCGAAAGTTGTCAATATGTCAATGAATTACATGGAATTCAGGCTAGAATTAGTGAATAGATTCATATCAATTACTGTATGTAGGCAGATGAATGTATATACACAAATAATAGTTGAAATAGAAGAAATACTGTGTATAAATATTTATGAATCATTATAGACTATATAGTCAGCATAGTCAGACGTAGTCTTGTGTTATTGCAGTTCTACCCATGTTGATAGCGGGAACGAATGTGACACAGTCAGAATACATACATATATAGAATACAGAGTCATATGTGGGCCAGGACAGCCGCCAGTTACAGTCCTGTGTGGACAGATGCTATGATGTCCTGTGTGGGCAGATGCTATGATGTCCTGTGTGGGCAGATGCTATGATGTCCTGTGTGGACAGATGCTATGATGTCCTGTGTGATCAGATGCTATGATGTCCTATATGGTCGTGCAGATGTTCTAATACAGTCGAACTTCGTTAACTCGAACTCGGAAAACTCGAAGACCCCGTTTAACTCGAAGCACTTTGTCGGTCCCGGCAAAATCTTCTCTTTATTCTAGTAATCAAAACTCGGAAAACTCGAATTCGGAAAACTCGAAAAACTCTGTTAATTCAAAGTAAAAATTTGGTCCCAACAACAAAACATATACTGAATATGATCGGAAAACTCGAAGTATAAATTTTGTGCCGGTCAATTACATTGCTGATGCGCTACGCCGTTTTGCAATTTTACCGACAATAGGCTTTACAAGTGAATATTAATGAACAATACTGTAATTAACAATATTCATGTTTTAGAAAAGTGTTTATTGTTATTTAATTGAATGATAAAAGGTAACCGTTAGATCTTATAATTGATAGATATCGGCGATAAAAAGTGAAGTTCTACTCACATTGCGTAATTTCCGTGTCTGTCAGCCATAACAAACACCGACCTGTGTATACACTCAGTGAAGCGGAACTAAGCTATAGAAAACAATCACAACACTGGCCTAGGCTTAATGTTTTTACAGGAGTACGCATGAAACGGTCACCTGTGCTCAATTAAACCGACAAATGAGTGAAACAATTATTTAATTAGCGTCGAAGTACTTAGGGCAGAATTAGTGAGGAGATGTCATGAGTGTCACATAGGGATAAAAGCAGGGGTGTTTCTCACCGAAATCATACCCGTTTCGAAATGTCGAAGTCAATTGAGCAATCCAACGAAGGACCCGGTTTATCCGGGGGGGATACTTGGATCGATTGATAGGGCGAAGACCGGAGTGAAGAGGAAGATAGAGACGAAGACAGTCGAGACAAAGTACAGAGCGATATTAGCCGTGGAAAAGGGAGACAGGTCAAAATCTGACATTGCTAGAGAATTCGGCATCCCAGCAAATACTTTATCGACATGGTTGAAAGCAAAAGAAAAGATCATGACTGCATACAGCAACGATGGTATAAGCCCCAGCAGAAAGAAGGTAAGAACAGCCAAACATGAAGACACCGAGACTGCGCTACTAAAGTGGTTCACGCATGCCCGAGACAACAATCTTCCGGTAACCGGCCCGATGCTGAAAGCTAAAGCCAAGGATCTGGCCGAGAAAATTGGAGAGCAGAACTTCGCCTGTAGCACAGGGTGGCTAGACAGATTCAAAGACCGACACAACATCAGCTTTAAGAAAATCTGCGGCGAAGCTAAATCTGTAGACATCGCCAGTGATGCAATGACAAAGTGGGCCGACGACCTCCGCGTCATTCTGTCCGAGTATCAGCCCCAGGACATATTTAATGCTGCCATATTTTTCCGGCTACCCGACCGTACTCTCGACTTCAAAGGAACCGACTGCCATGGCGGGAAACGGAGTGGAGCTAACTGTCCTCGTCTGCGCTAACATGACCGGTACGGAGAAATTACCACTCTTCATCATCGGCAAGTCGGCCAAACCCAGATGTTTTAAGAATGTCCACTCCCTACCGACAGAGTATACGGCCAACAAAAAAGCATGGATGACCGTCGACATTTTCACCAAATGGTTACACCAGATTGACAGGAAGTTCGCAAGGCAGCATCGCCGCATCGCAATGGTTATCGACAACTGTCCAGCTCATCCCCAGATTAAAGACCTGAAAGCCACAAAGCTCATCTTCCTGCCGCCAAACACTACCAGCAAGACACAACCGATGGACCAGGGAGTTATACAGAATCTCAAAGTCCACTACCGGAAACGACTAATCCTTCGTCACATCAAAGCCATAGATCGACACCAGGAACTACAGATCTCCGTCCTCGACGCAATGAAACCTCTGGCTGTATCCTGGAGGTGTGTGACTGAGACCACGATTAAGAACTGTTTCCACCACGCAGGATTCAAGATTTATGACAACCCGGCACCCATTGACAGCGATGATGATGATGAAGATGACATACCGCTAGCCCACCTACTAAGCCTGCCAGTCCCATTCGACCAATACGCCTCCGTAGACTCCGATGTACCCACTAACGCCACCATGACTGATGACGATATTGTCGACGAAATCATGCAACGTAAAAGCAACAACGCAGATGATCAAGATGATACCGAGACTGTGGATGATGATGTACCCGAACTACCACTACCCACTACTGACATGGCAACAGATGCGTGCGCCCTACTCATTCGAGTGTTAGAGACCCGACCAAACAAGTCCGCTCAAATACAGACTCCCCTCAGGATCTCGGACGATCTCATTCGCGAGGACCTCAGAGCCCAGACCAATACCAGGACTCAATCAAAGATATCAGACTACTTCAGTGACTTTGCGTGTCAACGAAACAGTGAACATTGATAGTGATCGATAGTGTTAAGACTTTACGAACTGGAACTTGGTGTGCTTTCGCAAATAATGTATGACAATGGTGTTTTAATTATGGCCTTAAATTCGAAGACTAGTGCTTATAATGAATGTTCATTTACTTACAGTGCTTTGTAAGTCGACAGGTGTTATCGTAACTAACATGTTGTGTACATGCATACTCTTTAATATAATCTTCCTAGTGTATGCGCCAAATCAGTGATGTTGAGTAACATTTGTTGCACATGCGCAACGGAAGTTTATGTATGTTATCGAAGCAGGAGAGTTCTCATAGTCGGTCATATGTAGTGCTGTTTAGAATGATATCGTAAGTTTTTCACATTGTATGTGTTTCTTAAAATGTTAGATTTGGTTCTATTTTGTTTGTATTATGTGTTTAATTAATGTCAAATTATTAAATTGTGAATGTTGATTTCCGTATCATCGTTATTTATGTAGCCTAGACTCGTGTTGACATGTAGGCTAATCTAGTTCTCGTTAATTAAAAAGGACTGACAGAACGAAATTGATGGTTTCTAAATAATAAGCAAACTGCACCTAATTTAATTATCAATTCTGGTTTTTCAACGATCAAGAACAAAATATGTTTGCTTATTACCGGAATCTACATCAAGCTCGTATATAGCCAAAAAGTGACAAAAAGTACAAGGAACGTCAGGAACATTAAAAATCTTTGCACCAAAACTCATGAACTCGGCTATCTCGAAGACTCGGATAACTCGAAGTATTTTCGTGGTCCCATCAACTTCGAGTTAACGAGGTTTGACTATATATATTATAGTAACAATGTATAAGCATTTATGATGATAAAAGTATTCATTGTAAAGATAGATTATTATTCTTGTTTTTTGTTTGAATAGTTTTAGCGTGATAACATATGAAATATGTATTCACTGAGCACTTCATGTACATCATCTAAGGATTAGTAATATCTGTGATATCTGCTTAATTCTTTGTGTATTGTCTTTGTAGGGGTTTTTTTTAATTAAATGGAATAAAAATATGAAGCGTCGATCTGCGTCCTTCTTCTACACTCTATTTTACAGTAACAAGACTTTGTTTATATACCATACCTGATATAAAATGATCAGAGCACACACGAGTATAGGCATAACTTGATTCCACCAAATCGGATCTGTCGATGCGACATGTTCGGCGCCCTTTTTCTGATAATTCCTGGCATGCGTTTCCCTGGTTCAATATGACCGACGGTAGTCTGAAGAATGACTTGTCCGTGTTACGCCCGCCTTGGTTAGCACAGCCAATAACCCCACAGAAAACTACCATTGTGTAGATTATGTTGATGTGTCACCTTAATTACATATGATAAACACGCCTTGGCGGCTTAATAAAATAGCCGAAGTGCAGTGACGTCACATGAAATGGGTCTATAGGGATGCGAGCCTATCCCTAGCAAGGATAGGCACATACACCAACACTCAAAAGCAAAGACACTAGCTAGGAATACACATATTTCCTCCCAGAAAAACACCAGGAACTGCACACTAAAACCTAGCGAGCATCTTAATTTAGTTACATCTGTGGAGCAAAATTCAGTAAGTGTAACTGTCAATGCACTACCAGTGAAAGCACTAATAGACACAGGAGCAACCATTTCTTGTGTTGCATTGCCAACGATAACTAAACTCTCAGTCAACGTTTTACATTTGCTAAATTCTGATGTAACTGCGTGTTGCTGACGGTGAAATTCATCGTAGTATTGGTGCTATTATCCTACCTATTTCATTTGGCAATGTTACTATATAACAAAAATTTCATGTTTTCAAGAAATTTCACCAGGCTATGATTATAGGTATGGACTTTTTAGAAGCAAATGGAGATATTGTTGATACAGGCACTAAAACAAGGACTCTAAAATCCACCATTGTACCAGCAGAGGCCACATCTCTCATTCCTGTCAAGGTATCTTACTTATCAGCAGGTACTCAGGTACTTCTAGAATCATCACCATTTCTCCCAATGTTAGGATTAGCAGGTGCTAGAACTATATAATTTCTCAAATCGGGCAAGAAAATTGTATTACAAGTTTTGAACCCCACTGAGGTAGATATCACCATAAACAGAAATCAAACTGTAGCTTCTGCATCATTGTATGAGGAAAACTTGGTTCTATCCCTAGACGACCCAGTAGAGCCACCTCCTCTTGATAGTGATAACTGATATTAGCCCTGAAATTTCATTTGATCTTTCAAAGTCTGACCTCTCTGACAAACAACAAAATCTTTCACAGTGCTTTCTTCTGTCCAACCGATCAGTTTTTGCCACCAGTCTATCAGAATTAGGTCAAACCTCTCATCAGTATCACCACAATTAGGTAATGCCCGTCCTGTCAGACAAAGATTATATCAACAAAGTCCTGGGATTAAAGCAGAAACAAATCGCCAGATCCCGGATATGCTAGATAATGACATCTTTGAAGAGTCCACATCTATGTGGCAAAGCCCAGTCGTCATAGTTAAGAAGAAAAACGGTCAAATGCGTTTTGCAGTTGATTATAGGAAACTTACCTCTGTCACTGAACAAATGTCATTTCCTCTTCCAAGATTGGATGATGTGTTTGATTCTATCGGTGAATCCAATGCTAAATATTTTTCCATCCTTGATTTAGCATCAGGTTTTTGGCAGATTCAAATGGACCCTGCTACAGCCCACAAATCAGCATTTGTCACACCATCATGCGTTTTCCAATGGAAGCGTATGTCATTCGGACTTGTCAATGCCCCTGCTAGCTTTCAGTCACTTATAACAAAAGTTCTTAGGGATCTCAACTGGAAAACATGTCTTATTTATGTTGATGACATCCATGTCTTTTCACGTACATTTGAAGACCATCTCCGTCATTTACAGGAAGTCTTTGACAGACATAAACTAGCACATCTCGCCCTGAAACCTAGTAAGTGCTCGTTTGCACAGTCTGATGTCCACTATCTTGGTCATATCATTTATAAAGATGGTGTCAAGGTCGATACAGACAAAACAGATGCTGTCCGCAGGTTCCCTGTACCAACAAACCAAAAACATGTCAGATCATTTTTAGGCCTTTGTAATTATTACCGGTAGATTGTAAAAGGTTTCAGTAAAATTACAACCCCTTTGACAGCACTCTTAAGTAAGGACGTAAAGTTCCTGTGGAACCCTGAATGCCAGAAAGCATTTGATGCTCTTAAAGATGCCCTTACTTCTGCACCAATGTTAGCCTATGCAGACCACAGCAAACCTTTCAAATTAACAACTGATGCATCAGGTGAAGCAATAGGATACGTTCTCGGTCAACTTGATGAACACAGAAGGGAACACCCCATCTTAATCAGCACGAGCGTAAGTATAGCATTTCAGAACGTGAAGGGTTAGCTATCATTGAAGGAATAAAGGCATATCATGTATACTTGTAAGCCATTCAAGATATACACAGATCACAGTGCACTCAAGTGGTTAAAAGACATCAAACCAGAGTCTACAGGGAGACTTGCCAGATGGTCAGTACTATTACAAGGATATCAGTCCTATTACTCAGGACAGTTCAGGGCCAGGAGATGAGCAGACTCCTGTGCCTAGTCAGAAGAAGGTAACAGACCTTTCTGATTTGTCACAAGACAGTAATCCAGACAATGGTGATAATAGTCAGACAACTTATGATGTTGACAAACTGATAGCATGCAAAACTATCCGTGGTAAAAAGTTTTACAAGGTAAAATGGATTGTTTACTCAAACAGGACATGGGAACCAATTGAAAATATTGATCCGGAACTAGTACGTATGTTCCATATTAATCGTACACAGAAAGGAAAGGCCAGAAAAAGAGGCCAACAGTCGCAACTGACTTGTTTTTCACAGTAATTAACTAATATATGGAGTACGGTTCATTGAAATCTATAGAATAGGCAATCTCTATCTTTATTTCTCTCCAATCATTATCATCTGTATGTTAAGAGTTAGCTTAACTGCTAACTAGTGCTTTAAGGTTTGCGCATGCCTTATAACGACATATAAGACACTAATCTTTGTCCTCTCTTCTGTATTCCGTAGATTTCTGGTGCCCATCTCTCATGTGGAAGATAACACTGATGATCCTCATTTGGCTTTCCTTTGCTGTCAGTACAAGTGCACCTATACAACGCTTGAACTATGGCGTGTTGTTTGAACCAACAGCCAAACTACATCTTGGTCAGGAGTTCTAGTCCCACACAATCGAAATTCCGCTTCCAGCACACACCAACATCCCGGAAATTCCTTCATGTAAGCGTAGAACATGTGAATCTGTAAACTCTGTGGTAAAAACAAACAATTTGAGAGCACAGTGTATGTCCGGTGTAAATGCAGCAGTTAGGGATATACACAGATTAGTCCCACATTCATATTTTCCTAACACGCTCTCCCAGGATTCAAGACGCAGTAAACGTGGTCTTTTTGATTTCATAGGCCAGATATCAAAATCTTTGTTTGGAACAGCTACAGCAGCATTCACATTGACCTCAATTCTACCTAGTTTTAATTTTCCAGTTATACAAGAAAATACCACACCAACACCCTTTACTGAACATGTGTACGAGTCACTTATGTCACCTTGGCCCTATGTAGCTCTCTCTCTAATTACCACTATTTTCATATTAGGCAGTATATAATACATTTGGTAAAAGCTGGTCCACTTTCACAGAACCACGTAGTCTAGTAACCGTATGACAGATAATGGCCGGACCTCAAGTTAATTGCAACAGAAACGATTTATGCATTTTTACAATCCTTAATACTTCACCAATACCCACAAAAAAATCGACACATGAGAGTTTTTGGGAAATTCAGAATTTTTAACTCTAACCGTTGTTCCCGCGAGAATAGCTATCGCGAGTTTTTAGTCATGAAAGCTTCCAACAATACATTGCAACAGACTGGAAGTCCCAGCAGAGGTATTTGACTGTTACTTTTAGTGATTCAACAAAGACATGAAAATTGATAATGATGTCATCTAACTCTGCTTAGCTCAAACTTTTTAACATGAACTATTATTAGGGCTAAACATCAAGATTTTTACAGAATTCAAAAACAGTTGAGATATCCATGATGTCAGCAATAAGATAATGAGAGCAATAATTAGTAATTGATGGAATTTTCTGGCGATTAAATTCAGCATTACGTTACAATGTTTGTAAATGTCGACAAAACACAATTCATTTGCATTAGAATGTACTGTAAAATGTTTACTTTTAAGAAACCACAACACTTCAACATATTTAGTCATTCACATCATCAATTTCCGGCTAGGGAGAATTAGAACAACTATTGCCTTTGCAGTCACTGCATGCTGCGGAACATTCCATACCATGTTTTTTGCATTGCATCTCTTAGTTTCACAATTGATTTTGCACCGACATCGAATAATTCGCAGTAGTTGTTTTTATTGGCAGAAGTCTTTCTCCCGAAAGTTCCATCCTCATTCTCTCGGATTCAACAGATTGATCATAATTATGATCAGTTATTTATAGCACATAGAATTTGTATTTAATAAAAATAAAAAAAATAAAAATAAAAAATAATTTAATAAAAGGGTGTCTAGACTATCCTTATTGAGGTAACTACAGGTAGTGAATGCGAGCTAGTACAAGAAGCCTCACTATCATTATGCCCTGATAACTGGTCATTTTCATCACCATCAGACATCTCCAGTATTGATGTCACTGGTAGGTTGTTTCCCATGTTAGCAACTACACAAAACAACATGTTCCATCACATGACATTGATCTGTCACTCCTTCAGGCTAGACGCCTGAGAAACATTCTCAAATAACCTTACACTGCATACTTATTACTGGCTCATCAGGGCTATTATCGCACATTACAGTAAAGTGTTTAAACGTCTTTGCATTTTCCAAAAAATAAAAAAAAATAAAAAATGGGACATATAGGTAAATCAATGTAGGGCAGAACTACCTCAGACCAGTCAAAGTTTTATCGTATCAAAATGTATTGTGAGCTCAATTATATATATTGTAGATTGTGTTTTTTTTACTGTTATGCAAGTTGTATCCTACCAAAGCCTTCAAGGAAAGTTGTGACAATTTTTGTTTTTGTACCTTTTTATAGTATTAACTGGACAGTATGTAAGATTGATGATTGTATGTATAAAGAGATAATGGTATACCTTATTTTGTAATGACTTACAGGTCATGAATCTCAGTTACAAATTCTCATGTTAATGACCTTGACCTACTTTATGATGTCAATGTGTATATTCAATGTATTGTTCTTGAATGTATTGTAAATAAATTCAATATGAGCATGATGCATGTCTACTTTTTTATCAACTCATTTACATGTACTATATATGTTTTTTTTAATCCTCGGGATGAAGATTTTCCCGACGAGGAGGGATATTTCATAAAGAAAATTTGTATTTTCTTATACTTTTGCTTTGTGAAGTTAAAATCAAATCTATTTTGAATTAAAATTTTTATTTTTATTCAGTTAAAGAAAATTAAGTTAGAGTCGGCTACAAACTTAGGAATTTATAATCTATTTTCTTTGTAATCTTATTGTTGAACTGTAGCTGGACTATCCATTCTGTCAGATTATACTGACGCTGTAAATTCCTTTCGAGCTAAGCTAAGGTGAGATCATTAACTTTATTTCTATTTTAGTTTAACGTAAATTTATGTCTTGTATTTTTGTTCAATTATTGGTATTATTTAAATATTGCTTTGTTTATCATGTGTAATTCAGTTGTTATAATGTGTAATATGTGCCAGATAAGTGTTAGGTCTAAACTCTTCTGATATTTCTTTGTAAGTGTTGATGCCTAATATTATTCGATCTTTATTATATTCGTCAGACACGTATTTTGTTTTTGCGATAACAAGTAGAAAATACTCTTCTAAATAAGGTTGAATGAATTGATAAGTTATTTTATCCAATTGTAAAAAAGACTAAATAAACCGAAACTAGTAAGGCTATAGAGTATTGATTTGGTAGGAATTATCTCTTTATTTGCAATTCGAGTGACCTTCCCTTTTCAAGTTGTGGTATTTCCATAAACAAGTTGTTAAGCCAGGTGTTTTTTACTGTCTCGAATAATCATTAAGTATGGCAATATTTTGGATGTCAGGCATCTGATCCTGTGCAGTAACGAAGGTAATTGTTCAGTAGACATTATATGTAAGAGATGGGTTAGGAAACGTTAATTCAGGTATGGTTTAATTAAATTGCACTTTCGCTGATCTCATAAGTTCGGTCGGGTTCATCTTATATGTAATTATAGCTATAACTTGAGTCTGTGATTGTGTTTCCTGATATCATTCCTGAATGATTAGTATTTTTGTTATTGATTATATTTCTTCACAATTAATATTACAGTTTAATTTAGATCTGATCATCTATAACTTTCAAATTATACAATATCAAAGCAGATTGCTCTGATCACTACTGTCACATATGTTCATATCTAAAATAGACATTGTCAATTTAAACCGGGAGTTAACATTTTTAATTTAAACCTGAAGTTGTGAACCGGATGTAGTTTCAAAAGTTTATTTATAGCTGTAGGATATGTAAACCTACAGTGTATTCATTTAAATTGTCTCTATATGTTAATAACTTTTAGAAAATAATATTATAGGTTTTCATATTTTATTTTTGTTTACTATTTAAATGGTATATTCTACTTATCTGTATCTTTTTGGACTTAGAAACGTCTTCATCCTTCACCCCACATGCCAAGTGATATTGTATTCTCTACCTCAATTCATATCATAGGCGCTATATGTGTATGTACATGTAGTGAATTATATTTTTAATTCTTTATGCAATTCTTTTATAATATGTAAGAATAAGTATAATTCATCTTTGTTTGTATATTTTGTTACATGATATTGTTTACACTTTCGGCTGGAACTCAATAAACAACATCAAAACTTAACACCGGTCTTTGTTATCTTACAGAGAAAAACAGAGTTATCAACACGAAACATCACCATGTTGGCTGACGAGAGTACAGATTTAGCAAATAAGAAAAGAATTACTCTAAATGCAAGAATTGTAGACCAGAAAATATGCGTTGCTGAAACAGTATTTCTTAGTGATATAGAATATGAAGATAGGACTGGTCTGGGACCAATTTGTATTATTACTTCAGTAAAATCAGCAACCAGGGAACAGTAGCATCATTGTATAGAACTTGTATTGAACAGCAAAGCTTTGAAATACAAGTAAGTGCATGCAGTAAGGTGGCTGTCTGTATACCAGGCCGTAAAGGCTGTTTATAAGACAATAGACCCATTGCTTGCTTACCTTCAACAGAGAGAAGGAGCAAAGGATACCAAATCAAAGGGGCTCTTGAAAAAGATGGCGACAACCGAGTTTGTCTACTTAACTACCTTTTGATGGATGTTCCGTCACTGTTCAAGCTCTGCCTTTCATTTTAAAAACAAGACATTGACGTTGCTACTGCCAAGGTATGTGGCAGGCACATTTTTTTAAACAACACAAAAAATAGAAGCATATTTTATTTAACATACTCTGATACAACAAAAATAGAAGCATACATACAAGATGTTATGGTGTATAAGAATGTTTTAATAATAAGATATCTTCATAAATTATAAAACTCCCAATATGAAAAATATCTTAGATTATAAGGTATGTAAAATAGAGCTATGTAAGTAATCTTTAAATAACAATTATTATAAACAAAACACTTTTATTATAAATTAGACATTAAAATATAGGTCATTTTCAAATGTAAAGGTGATCATCAAAATCAATTACAACTAATGCAAATAAAAGGTAACACTTTGTATATAAGTCTATAAAAACAACAAAATAATGCTAAACTGGGTTTTTAATTTCTATCCAGTTCTTTTTGTCTCTACAGCTGGCAGTGGATTCTTGTCTTGCTGACCTTGAGGCCTACAATGGCAGAACTCAACTCTTCCCCACGCACCTGGAGTTGTATGACACACGTTACAGCAGATGAAACTGGTCATCATGTCTTCTAGAACACTGGTCACATCCTAGCAGGCACCCATACCAACCACACAGGCGTTAAGAGTTTTTTCATCAACACTATTATTGCCAACATAGTATCAAGGTATTACTATTTAATTAATGACTGTTTTCATAAAATTATATCATTTTAAAATAAAAGTTTAATACAATGAATTTCCCTACTCCATACCTTTAAAAATCATTTTAAATGGCTGCCAAAATGACTCTTATCAGTGCATTTGACATCACATTAAAAATCATTTTAAATGGCTGCCAAAATGACTCTTATCAGTGCATTTGACATCACATGGGAACTACAGAACTCAAGACAACTGTATGCATTTAAAACTTATTAATAGATAAATAAGCAAAGTGAAATTTAATTCACAGATTTCCACAGAAGGGCCTGGTAGATGCATTTTTCGTGTTAGGAATGAGAGGCATCAACCTACAGTGATGATTAGGCCAAGGAGTTTGGAAACAGTGAGGTGGAGAAGCTGGCACAGCACTTTGGGCAGGAAAAGGTTGGTTATTTGGCAATGATTACCCAAAGAAAGCACGTTTGTCTTATAAAGAAAAAATCAATTCTTATGTACTTGTTTTTGTATTAAATAAAGAAAGATTGTGTGTCGTTCAGAGAAAACTGACAAACGGCTGTATTCATATGGAGCAGATAAACCTTTATCGTTACTTGGCAAATTTATTACTACGGTGTCTGTTGACGGAAGTGATGATGAAATTGAGGCTGCATCTATTTCCACGAACAGAGGCGGAGGGAGGTAAACTTTTATGTACTTGATGGCACAGGTTCGGCTTTATTAGGGAGGGCTACGGCAGTAGATCTCGGAGTGCTGAAAATTGGAGTCTACTCAGTCCATGATGATATATTGGATAAGTACAAGTCATGTTTTGGAGGAATTGGGAAGCTGAATGACTTCAAATTGAAGCTTCATATTGATCCATCTGTAAAACCGGTGGCACAACCTATGTATAGGATTCCTTACAGTCTACGAGAGAAAGTCGGTGCTAAACTTGATGAACTTGAGGATCAGGACATTATCGAGAAGGTGAATGACCCAACCCCGTGGGTTAGCCCGGTAATAGTTGTCCCAAAACCTAATGGCGATATCAGGATATGTGTGGATATGAGACAGGCTAATCAAGCTATAGTCCGTGAGAGACACCCAATACCCACTGTGGACGAGATACTGTACAATATGAATGGGAGTACAGTGTTCAGCAAATTAGATATGAAGTATGGATATCACCAGATAGAATTAGAAGATTCATCAAGGGAGATAACTACATTTGTGACGCATCAAGGATTATACAGGTATAAGCGGCTGATGTTTGGTATCAGTTCAGCACCAGAGAAGTATCAACAAATCATATCACAGACATTTCATGATTGTGAAGGGGTTCAGAATATATCCGATGATATTGTGGTTCATGGCAGGGATAAACATGAACATGATCAAAGGCTAGAGAAAGCATTGTGTAGACTGCAGGAAAAGAACTTAACTCTGAACAAGGAGAAATGCGAGTGGGGAATGGACAAGATCACATTTATGGGTCATGTATTGTCAAAAAATGGAATCGCGCCGACATCCGATCGTTCAAAGGCCATTATTGAGGCTCAGAGGCCACAAAGTGCATCTGAGGTGAGAAGCTTTTTAGGCATTGTCAACTTTAGTGCTCGCTATATTCCAAACTTGGCTACATTGTCTGAACCCTTGAGACGACTTACCAAGTCCAGTGTAAAGTTTTTGTGGGGACAGGAACAGGAGGATTGTTTTCGAGCATTAAAGGAAAGCCTTGTGAACGCAGATACATTGGGACATTTCCGATTAGACGCAACAAAAACACAACTTGTGACTGACGCGAGTGATGTAGGTTTAGGGGCTGTACTCGTTCAGGAATCTGAAGGCGAGACCAAAGTTATCAGCTATGCTAGTCGTACACTGACTGATGTTGAAAGAAGGTACTCAACCACAGAAAAGGAGGCCTTAGCAGTGGTTTGGGCATGTGGAAAGTTCCACATATACCTGTATGGCATTGATTTTGTCTTGGAAATACTGTATGGTCCAAAATCCAAACCTAACGCGCATATTGAACGGTGGGTTATGAGACTACAATTTTCGTACACTGGTAAACAGAACATTGAACAGGCTTTATCAGATGCAGACCAGTGGGAAAGAGGAATGTGTAAAGTATTATGCGGTAAAAGAATGTGTAACTGTCCCAGATAGGGTACCTGCTGTTACGTGGAACACGATTGGTTATTCCAGCAGTGTTACGAACAGAATGTATTAAATTAGCTCACCAGGGACACCTTGGTATTGTCGCTACAAAGCAACAGCTACGAACTAAAGTGTGGTGGCCAACTTTAGATAAGGACGTAGAGGCTTATGTCAAGTCGTGTCATGGCTGTCAAGTGGTAAGTTCATTGCCACGGCCCGAGCCCATATCGCCGACCCCTATGCCATCAGGACCATGGCAGGATCTCTCGATAGACCTGCTAGGACCTTTACCGTCAGGACACTACGTGTTTGTTGTAATAGACTATTACAGCAGATATTATGAAGTGGACATTACAAAGGATATATCTAGTGAAAGGATGATTGATGCACTTGAGAACATGTTTGCACGTTATGGACTTCCGGTATCGATTACATCAGATAACGGTCCTCAGTTTGTGTCGGCCTTGTTCGAGGAATTTCTATGTGATAATGGAATTCATCACAGACGTGTTACTCCGCTCCACCCAGCAGCAAATGGAGAGGTGGAACGACAGAACAGATCTATCATGAAACGAATACGTATTGCTCATGCTGAATCACGTGACTGGAAGAAAGATTTGAGAACTTATCTTTTGGCATACAGGGGCACGCCCCATGCTGTAACAGGTGTTTCTCCAGCAGAGTTAATGTTTGGGCGTAAATTGAGGAATAAAGTACCTCAACTTGATGTTCATCGGAATGAAACCATCGAAGAAGGAGTTCGTGATAGAGACTGGTTTGCAAAAGTCAAAAACAAACTTTACATTGATGAAAAACGTGGTGCAAAAGAATCAGATCTAGTTGAAGGAGATCAGGTGTTAGTTAAACAGTCGAGGAACAATAAGCTAAGTTCTCCATTCAACCCAACTCCGTTTAAACTCCAAAGGAAAGTTGGAAATCAGTGTACTCTTGTTTCTCCTGAGGGAGTTGAGTATAAGCGTAACAGTACACATGTAAAAAAGTACGTTCAGAGTCCAGAGTCTCTGGTAGAGAGCAAATCTACAACTGCTACTTCTGAAAGTGAAAGTTTGACCATGTCTGACAACAATGTATCGAAGCAGGACAAAGCCGATGACGATGTCATGCATAGGTCTACTAATGATGGAATGGAATCAAACTTGTCACATCAGGTGGAGATCCCGCGATCAAGACCAGTGCGCGAGAAAACTAAGCCTAAGCGGTTTGATGATTTTGAAATGACATAACTTTGTGTGAAAGTGAAGTTTTGCATAGTTGGATTACAGTGACATTGTGATTCAAGTGTAGTTTAATTTTCAAGTCCTAAGTAAGGAATGTTTTACAGGAACTGAGTTTAAATTTTAACAGTTAGTGTGTTACATGGACTTGAATACAGTGAAAATTTAGTATTCTCCATGAACTGTGTTAATTTGGAAATTTTGAGTTTAAATTTAAATTGATACAAGTTGTCTGATCATATCAAATAGAACTTTGAAGATTTTTGAAAGGCAATAATATTCATTGTAATAGTGACAGTCTTAAGAGGGGAGAAGATGTAGTGTTTAGATGTAGAGTAATGGGAAATAACTCTGATTGTCTTATGTGTGGAGTTATCGTTCTTGTGAAACATCCGGGCATTATTATTAAAACAGGCGGCCATTTGAACGAGACCAGTTTTGTGTGTTATGATTCAATTCGGGCTCTGATTCAATTCGACACGACAATTGGCATTTGAATTTAGTAGGCCATAACGCAGGACTGCGAACTACAGGATTTAGTTGCTACTGTGAAAAGGGGTTGGCCAATAGAGAAATCGGAGCGCCTCATGTCAGTATGCCCATACTGGACAATCATAGACAAGATATTTGAGACTGAAAGACTACTGATCTATGGCGAGAAGTTGATCACCCCTAAACAACTTCGTCATGAAATGCTCGCAACCATTCACGAGTGTCTCCTCGAAAGAAAGTAAATGAAAAATTAAATAAATGTGACAATTTTCCATTTGTTTTTAATTTCATTTGGTCTGTCAGATTTCGTTTCTGAACGTCTGACACCTTGTTTGAACTTTTGAGAAGACTGTTATTTTTTATTTTTGTGCCCATAGTTAGGTGTTTAGGTTTTTATTATCCATGCTCCTCATCCACCTCGGTGCCAAACTAAGGGAAACTACTGTTGGGCTTCATCAGGGAACCTTCCAGTCATATATAATGATTCTAGGCCTCCCGGTGTTTTGGAAGAAGTCGTTTACAGGTTTAACCATATTTGACCTCTGTGACCTGGAATATGGGACAAGGTCTTTTCTTTTCACAAACTTTGTTTAGCTTCATCAAAGGAACCTTCCAGTCAAATATAATGATACTAGGCCTTCCAGTATTTTGGAAGAAGTCATTTAAAGGTTTTAACCTCTATGACCTTGAATATGGGTCAAAGTCGTTCTTATTGCAAATTTTGTTGGGCTTCATCAAATGAACCTTCCGGCCAAATATGGTAACTCTACACATTTTGGGAATTCAGAAGAAGAATGAAAAGTTGACGGATGCAGGACGGACAGACAATTACGGACGCAGCGCTATGGCATAAGCTCACTAACCAGGTGAGCTAATAAAAACAAATCTTAGAAATCATTGTGAACTAGGCCAATTGCATCACTTTCTTGAGCATATTGTTTGATCTTTTTCATAGTGTTCTGTAACAGATAGTTACGTACTATGTTTCACATAGATCGAACCGAGCTCGGTATAGCAAACTGAACAGCCCCTTGAGTTTATAGTGGAAGGCTTGTGTGTTTATTCGTCAAGCAGAGATTCTGATAGACAACTTGTTGCAAGTTTGTTAGGCCATAAATTTTTCACTATCATAGTACGGGAGGCAGGGGTGACAACAATAAAAACCCAAAAATCTGCCTTTGTACGTTGGTTTATTACCGTGCAAGTAATAAGCGAGTCAAAAACTGCGTAACAATACTGTTATTGTCGGGAACACACACTGGCTCTAGTTTAATCATGTTGTCGTTTTAAAGTGTTGACGATCTTCTAGTTATGACCTACAGAGCTTAAAGCTGAGGGACTGTTCCTTAAAACACCAATACACAAGAGAGATTTTGTGTAAATCCTCGAGGTAGTGTCATCAAATCACGGTTGCTGTAAATCCTGTGACACTGAAGTGAAAATCAACTACATAAAATCCATTCATGAGCGAACACAGCCGTGACAATCCTGTGCACATCTAGCGCACTTCACTCGTGTACATGAAACCCCACTTACAACTGTATCGAGGTGGCACAGTTTAGCTTACAGTATGTACAGTTGTATGACGGGTTTCATGTATGCGAGTGATGTGCGCTAGATGTGCACGGGATTATCACAGTTGTGTTCGCTCATGAGTGAATTTTATGTACTAAGCGCAACAGCTGCCTTGACAGAAGCCAAGTATTGATTGATATAATTTAATATTATTATCAAATTATAGTTTATATACAATAAATTCCCCTTGCTAGGTGACATAGCAATATTTAATTAAGATTTTCATTAAGTACTAGTGTTATTGATTTTTCTTGACCTGCAGGCATTATAATTTTGTTTATTTATGTATGCTAATGAGTTCTAGGTTGATGCTAATTAATTGACCAATCAGCGTTCTCGGGGAGGATGCCCTGTTATGGATCTGAAGTCCCATATAGCATATAGCATATAGTTTCTGAGTTTTTGGTGGAGGCGTTTGTTTGTGAAATTTGTGCATTTATCTGTCGTTTATTAAAACTTTACATACGTTCCTACCTTCCCCTTATGGAAATACTTTTGTGAAGTGGCTTAATGATGTAATTTGTCAACCTACTTGTGATGGAGTTTACTTCGTAGCTTTTCATTGGACATTTAATCCTTCGAGGAGTGCTGAGTGCATTCGCCATTTTGGTTACGTGTGTGTTTTCACGTAGGCCTAGTTGAAAAGGGCCTCTTCCACAAGTTCTTATGGTGTGACGTATTTCCGAATTCACGCTTGGCAACGTGATTTAGTATTCTCCTTGACGTTATAAACCTTTAGCTTAGACCTATTGATTGTGTTTACGTCGTCATCGTTGTGTCAACTCCGACTAGTTATGGGACCCAAACGTAAGAACATTTGATCTGCGCCCTACAATCCTGAGCTACTAGAAAACTGGACTATCGCTAGGCTATAAGAGGAACTGCACGCCCTAAATATTCCGTTCTGCACTGGATGCAAACGTAAGAGTTTGGTGAAGAAGCTGTGCAAAGCCAGGACTGCCAGCGTCCCAGTGAGTTCAGCTAACCGTGTCGTGCCTCATCGCGACAAGATGGCGGCCCCCAGGTGAGTTTGTTACATGTTGATTCCAAGAGGTTTTATGGGGAGGGCCTAATTTTTGTACGGTAAGTGTATAAAGAGAGGTAACTCTGGTAGACGGCCGTAGTATGACCAGAGGGCACATGCGTAGCGCCAGTTGGAATAAATGTAACAATACTGACTGAATGTCGCTCGCCTTGTTCTTTACAGAACTCGTCAGCTCAGCCTGGCTGGGTACAAGTTCACGTGAACGGGAGAGCTCCAGACCTGATGATGTCAATCAGCACTTAATTGACATAGTTACGAACTTAACATAAAGTGTAGCTACACTGCAGAACTGCTACCAACGAATAGAGAGCAGGTTGGAGTCACAAACACGATGTCAAGTGGCGGCAGCCGCCGGTAGCGAGAATCAGCCCGTAGTTGACTCGTCTCAACTAGTTCCAGCAGTGATTAACTCGCCATCAGTTCAGCTGGTTCCGACAGGGGGAGTACAGATTAGAAACAGCGTATAAGCGTTTTGAGGTCAGCACACTATCTCAAGGTGAGAATTCTTGCAAACGTTCACGTTTTGGCTATGTGTCTGAATCTCTACCATTAGTAGAAACTATCTCCCGTGCTGCGTCAACAGATCATTACAGGTAGAGATGTTAACCTGGCTGCCTTGCTAATCCCATATTACGTAGGTAACTCTGATCCTGAGTGTCATTCTTCTTCAAAACCTGATTCTAGACTTTCACACACCTTGACTTTGAATGAAATTGTCTTAGCATTCGGCGTGTATCAGCAAGTGATGTGCTCTGTTCATCCTGCTAGACGTGTTGAATTTGATCTATACAAAAGAGATATAGTAGACATGGGTACCAGGTACAATGTAGGTTTTTATGAGTATCATAGACAATTTTCTGCTAGAGCCACAGCACAGCTCCGCTACAACAACACACCCATAGATTGGTCAGTTACGGACATTGTTTTATTTTGCAACATATTCACAAAACAACGACCACTCACCCGTGACTTGTGTGACAGTCCTTTGTATGGAACAGGTTTCTGTCCTGCCTCTGTATTAGAACCCAAACGTAAAAGGACCCATAGAAGAAATTCTAGGAGTTCTAAGCAGGGATCTGCTTCCCGTCCTACCGGTCCCCCTTCTGTTGACAGTCATGGGCGCCCTCGCGTGTACCACAATGGTATAGAATTGTGCAATAACTTTAAAGGGACTAAATGGTTAGATTTGGGTTTTTTTCTGTGCATTTGATTTCGGGCAAGAGTTGTAACAGTTGAAATTATCACAAAATTATTATTATTTGCTAAAATCACTGGGTATGTCTTTGTTTGCAATTGCCATTTCTAGCCTTATAATATTGATAATCCAATACTTTTTATCATTGATGTATCATTTCATAGGACAGAACTAAAAAAAATAGTTATATGTCAGATGTAGGTTTTGAGTTGTCAGTCATGTTCACTAACATGGTTTTGTATTTAAGTCAACATCAACAGCATCATCACATTCATCATCCTTAAGTCAACATGATAGGGACAGTCCAACCTGGGGAAGAGGTAGAGGTGGCCATAGCAGAGGACGTGGAGTCCGAGAGACTTGGGGAAGAGGTCAAGAGACATCAGCAAGTAGACCTCGAGGCAGAGGGCGAGGAAGGGGAAGGACTAGAGGGACACGAGCAGACAGTGCTGTTGATGCCCTTCAACAAAGGAGGCAGTCGTTAAGGGTTTGTAAGGATTTTACATTAGGAGTACAATTCCTTTGTCAAACCAATTACAATATATATAAACAGCAATGCAGGTTTTATGCTCCTAACATGAAATTGCAACCTGGGCAAGTGCTGACACTTGCCATTTATTGAGTCTTCATTGGAAGAATTTATGGAATTAAAATGTGTATACATATGTAGTATGAAAAGATGTAGGTCAAGTTATCTGGTATACTTTGTTTCTGTAATTCTTTTTTTCTCAAGTTTTCATTTTTCTACAATATCTTCATTTTCTGAAAGCTTGATATTGGGACAGGGCACTACTGAAATATGAAATGTGACATTTTTGATGAGATACAGAACTAGTTAATGTGTTGTTTATGTGCAGAAAAAAATTCAGGAAACTCAATAAATGCTCATTTTCTCTGCACTGGATAGGGGTATAGCATGGAAAGTTGATATGTAGTTGTATATTTTTTATATAAGTGTAGCAAATAACCACGTGTCACACCAACCTATACTGTATCTGATGTAAAATTAGAAATTATACAATGGGTATTACTGTATTTATTGGACATAGTTTAATAGTAATTTACTAATAATACATTTGATTTTTTTTTATATATATAGACCAGAGTTAATGAAATGGAGGCTGCAGATGCCAGGTCACTACTTTTGCGGGTAGTTGAACGCTTTCCGTCAATGGTCTTTGATCTTGTGAAAGATGTTGGAGGAGCTGGAAGTGGAGGATATCACCCACCACCCGGAGCAAATTCACCTCCTTGGTGCCTCTGTGGAAACTGCCGGGAAATGCAAACAGCGCCTGAACGCTTGTGTTGCAGGAAGGATCCAGCAAACTGCATCACCAATCTGCTGGTAAGACCTAGTTTTATGTGATATAAATTCATCCCTTCATACTTTCCAATAATTGATGAATCATTTGGTTTGGTTTGCGTTTTACCTTTTTCAATGCAATTTGACTTCTTTGATCAGTTGATGACCTAAATAAATCCTCAGGACTTTCAAGTGTTTAATTTGATTTGATTTTGTTTAATGGCCCGTCGACAGCAAAGGTCATTTTGGGCCGAACTGTTTATATAGAAGAGCAACTACATAAAACCATTTTTGTTAAAACAAAAAATAGACTCTTTGATTAAAACAAAATGTTTAAAACATGTAAAATAGTTTAAAAACCGTTAAAAAACTGAAACAAGTTCGTTATATTTGAGCGGTAGTTTTAAAAGACAGACTTCATATAACTATATTTTATCAAAAAGGCGGATTTCCTTTGTGTAATTAAGGATGGTGTCCAAGTCCACGGAAGAGAATAAGTTTTTCAAGTCTGGGACTTTCAAATGTTGGTGTTGGATGAAGTGGTTTTGGCACTAGCACGATTATACCGCCAGGATATGTTTGCATTGGCAGAAGAGGAAGACTGGAACAATATATTTTGTGGCAGCTGTGGCAGCTAAGTCGCCTAGGAACAGGTGATCGCCGTGTTATACCAAGTTGTGCCGTTTGGAAGGTATCCGGACCAATTTGGACAATACACTGGTTTTAAGGCTTCACGCTTGGCATAGTTCATTTTTTATATTGTAGATCATGAGTTCAAGAGAGACAACCCATCAAAGTTATGGACACTATCGACAAAGAGCTGTAAAGTCCATCATATTTCAACATTTCGCCAATCCCTGGAATTTTTTCGCTCTTTTCCTTCTTGGAAATGACGTTGTTTTAGACTGGTGTGAAAGAAATAGTCTCCTTCCATCACGCATGACATGTCCGAAATGCAAGTCAGAATGTCACCACAGCAAGCGAGCCAATAAAGTTGACAGCATGACGTGGATATGTAAAAATAATAAAAGCCATGAGTTTTCAAATCACAAGTTTTTCTTTTTTGAATCCTCCAAATTAGATATGAGACATCTTAGAATTTATCAGAAATTTTCTTGATGGTCACACTTTGTTTAAATGTGCTTCTCTCGCTGCAATAACAAGAAAACTGCAGTTGATTTGGCTTCTTTCATTAGGGAACTTTTTAAAGAATATGTTCATTTGGAATACCAAAATATCAAACTTGAAGGTATTGTCGAAATTGATGAGTCGTTGTTTGGCAAGAAGTGCAAGTATAACCGTGGATATCGACAAAGTGGTGTACGAGTTTGGATTGTAGGTTTAGTAGAACGAGCTTCCAACAAATTAGTTTTGTACCCAGTTTCTGATCGCACGGCAGAAACTCTGGAAACAATAATCCAAAGGCACGTGGTGGTAGGTGCCACAATTTATACTGATAGTTGGCGAGGGTATGATCATCTCAATGATTTAGGTTACAATCATTTTTCGTTGGTACACAAAATCCAATTTAAAAAATCATACAAGAACGTCGACACCGGGGAAATTGTAGAGGTCAATACAAATACTATTGAGGGCGCTTGGAAACACGCTATGGATCATTTCAGGAAGATCAACGGCACATCCATTAGCAATTTTGAAAGTCATTTATGTGAAATTCTGTGGCGCAATCATATGCGAAACGAAAACAAGTATAGTGCTTTTTTCCACCTTGTCCAGTCTGTGTTCACTTTGGACAAACCACCAGAATATTTGTATACAACACCATTGTTTGACACCTGGCTCACAGCTTCCCAAAATAATCCAAACACTACTATTTCCCGTATAGATGACGATATTGATGTATCCGGTTCTGATGATGACGGTCAGGGTGTAGTAAATCCAGTTGAGCCTGCAAAATCTACTGAAACACATTCAGCAGAATCAACAAATCGGCCAGCATCATCTGTCGCACACAAAACTCAGTCATGATCTGCAAATCATCCTCAACCCTCAACATCTATCGATTCCGGCGCACGTCCTAAAACAAAATGTCCCAAAAATTATAAACCTGTCGCTTCCAAAGTAAACTGCCGTGAAACTGGACGAAAGCAACGTACTCGGGAAGGATCAAAATTATCAACCCCAAAACATCAATATACAACGAGGAGCAAACGTGTTGTAAAAAAAACCACCAAAACAGTCCTTTTTAGAGTGGTCGTCATCCGACGATGATTTTGTAGTTTTAATAAAATGTATGTTAAATTTGAAGTATACTTCCTTATTTCTCCATTTCAATTCTGCAGCTCACATTCCGAGTGTTCGTTTTGGTTTTGTTTTTCTTTGCACGATATGTGTATTCACTCCTCCAATAACTGTTTCTAGAATGGCATGTCGTTGCACGAATTAAGGGATTAACTCTGAAGGGAGCATACCATTTGTTTCAAAAGGGAGTAGGTAAATAAAAAATCTTGGGATTTTTTTTTAAGTTAGCATAAAAGGTTAATGAAAAATCTGTAATTTACATTTTCGCTTCCGTAAAATAAGAAACCTCTTCAAGTAACAGCAGTAAACAGTTAGTTATAATGAGGAAGTTTTGTCTTTTCGTAGTGCAATGCAACGTAATATCTACACAGAATGAATGGTATGTTCCTGTGACCTTTTCTATGGTGATGTCAGAGGTCACAGGCCACCGGGTATTGCCGCGCTGGGATGCTATCAGCTAACCATGTGTAATTGCTTTATTAATTCCAGTGATGTGTAATTTCTGAGACGTTTTACTGCCAAAATTTAATTTTCGTCATCGTACAAACAAAATATTTAGACATACTACACAAATGACAGAACAGGTTCATTTCGTCTTTGATATTTATTTGGATCAGAGACGTATATAACACAGAGACAGGAAACTCCCGCAGTTCTTGTGATACCACGCACGTCCTATTTTCTTCTCGAAGGAAATGTATCGAGTGCAAGATTTGGTTGTGCGCTTGCGCTGTAAGGCGGAACTGGCTTTCCGTGTGTTTGTTTTGACAGTAATCATCACATGGTTTAGCGATAACGATGAAGGCGACGATGGTCTGGTAATTTCTTTCACGCACGAATCTGACTGTGTATTTGTCAGTTCGTGCCATCATGTCACCTCACCTTGTTACGCCGCCAAGGTCGCTTAAATCCGGGATTCTTGTTCAGTATTTTGGTCCGGACATTAGTTTTACCCACCGGAAGTGGTTTCGTTTCGATAACGTTTCGCAAACGTGTTGTCGTCTGCCAGCTACAATGTATGCATGCCAAGTGACAATGAAATGTCTGGGACGACAGTCACTTCTACCTTACGGCATCTGGGATGCTCTATACACAATCCAGAATACCACTACAGTGTATGTTTGTATGTTTGATGATTTGCCTGCTGAAAATTGTAGTGTTACATAACGCGTGGTTCTGTCTGTGTGTCGAAATGTCAGATATGTAAATTCTAATGTGATTATTTGTTATTTCTGTTTTGTAGTTGTTTACGGCTATCCATGGCAATAAAGAATAGCAAGGTTATTCGGAGTTGAAGTTATAAATTGTCGTGGAGGCGTAACAGTAAACAAACTAGGACAGTAACGATATATCGATACTACGATAAATATCTTTATTAGGGCCCACGATTCGATACACGATACATAAGGTCAGAATCGCGATACTGTTTAATGTGAAAAAAATTTGAGTTATCGCCCTTTGCGCGCTCTTCAAATGGCACATAAACGTGCGTCGGACGTATCCAAGGCTTAGATAAGTGCACCGAGAAACATGGCGAATAAAATATCGTCTGCACCAGCCGCATTCAAATCACCGGTTTGGCAACATTTTGGTTTTCCTACAGAAACTATCGACGGGAAAGAGGTAACCAATAAACAATTAGCGGCTTGTAAATTATGTGATTACAAAACGAAGTACACCGGAGCGACGACAAACCTTTCAACTCATTTAAAAAGACATCACCCTGAAGCTGACATCGAGTCTCGGACACATAAATATGCTGAGAGTAAACGAAAATCAACTAGCGAAAGCGCAACACATAATCCTAAACAATCAAAACTGAGTGAAGTGTTTTCAAGGCCACTACGTTTCAATTGTGACCGTGCAACGGCAATAAGTAGGTCAATTGCAAAATTTATTGCGATCGATTTGAGGCCATATTCAATCGTAGAAAATGCGGGATTTAAAGCGATGATCAAAACATTGGAACCGAAATATAACATTCCATCTCGACCGTACTTCAGTAAAACACTTATACCTCAGCTTTATGAAGAAACAAAATCGTCTGTTCTTGATGAACTTAAAACTGCCAGTCATGTTGCCATCACCACAGACGGCTGGACTTCACGTGCTGTCGATAGTTATATAACAATAACTGCTCATTACCTCTGTGAGCACTTTGAAAACTGGGAACTTTGTAATCGTGTATTACAAACCAGGGTAATTCATGAGTCGCATACTGCAGTTAATGTGGGTGCAGTTCTGTCTAGTGCTATTACTGAGTGGGGCTTGGCAAGATTAAATGGACAGGTACCTGTTGTTACTGACAACGCCAGTAACATGGACGGAGCTGTTAGGGCTGCTGGACTGGGGCCGAATATTAAGTGCTTTGCACACACTATTAACCTAGCTACACAAAGAGGCCTGGGCATAGGACCGATGAAAACACTTTTGGGCCGTGTAAAAAGGATTGTGGCATTTTTTCATCGCAGTTCAGTTGCTAATAGTTTGCTGAAATCCAATCAAAATCTACTAAAACTTCCTCAGCATAAACTAATTATCGACGTTCAAACGCGATGGAATAGTAGCTACGACATGATGCGAAGATATTTAGAGCAACAACCAGCAATCACTGCAACCCTTATGAGTGCTGATGTGAGAAAAAATGCTAAGGACCTTGACACACTCAGAGAAGGAGACATTACAAACCTGGAAGATGCTGTCACCATTTTAAAAGACATGAAGGACATTACAACTGTGTTGTGTGATGAAAAGCAGCCAACAGTTTCACTGATCTTTCCCATGAAACACAAAATATTAAACACTATGGAGTTGTTGGGTACAGAATCTTCATTAATAAGACAAATGAAAGTAGCAATAAGAGATGACATGAAGCCAAGGTATGAGAATCCTGAAATTGAACAATTTCTGATCATAAGTTCAGCAATGGACCCTAGGTTCAAATCCCTTCCACAGTTAAATGAAGAGAGGAGGCATGAGGTTAAAGATGCAATTATACTGAAGGCTGTATCTCAGGTTTGTTAAAATTCTCTCTCGTGAATATGTTTTACAATCTTACCAACATACTAAAAAAATCGATTTTCCAAAATATTGTATCTGTGGTTTTGATTTTTTAAAATTACAAAAAATGTTACATGTTATAAATCACTATGACTAGTAAAAATACTTCATTACCTTCTTAGTATTATGAATTTAATTTATGCAATTTCAATTTAGAATAATTAAACTCAAATAATTTTTTTCACAATTATTGTGATTACATGACAGTATTAGTACACAACAAATAAAACAAGAATTCAATACAACATTTTATTCACCATTTCATTTTATTTATCATTTCACAATAAGTAAAGTACTTCAGTACAGTACTACAGTAAGGTAAGTTTAGGGTATAACTCATAATTCAAATAATTTAAATTATAGAATTATTTATTTCATGCAATACATAAATTAAAATTATATTTTCAACATTTTCAGTTTTGACAATGTTCTGTATTAATCACAGCCTTATTTTTCTTTTACAGAGTAATGACAAGCCACACATCAAGTCTGAACCAGTTGACAGTCAACAGCCTGAGGCTTCAGAGCTACCGGCTCCTAGTCTGCCAGAACTTCCTTCTATCCCTCCACCACCTGTGTCTTCTTACTCACCTGAGCCAACTGCTTCTGGAACAGGGTCTACAATTAAGAACTTATTTGGGGATGTGTTCATAGTTAAAACTGAACCAGGAAACAAATCACCACTTGACATTGCCACTGATGAAGTACATGCCTACTTCAGAGAACCAACTATCTCACTGGACAGTAACCCATTAAAATGGTGGGCTGATAATCACTACAGATACCCACTGCTGTCGAATGTTGCTAAATATTATCTAACAGTTCCAGGTACAAGTGTCCCAAGTGAGCGTATCTTTTCTACAGCTGGGGATATTGTAACTAGCCAGCGTAGTTGTCTTGATCCAGAAGATGTTGATCATTTAATCTTCCTAAAAAAAAACTTACAGCTGTAATTATTTTGGTGCCAGATGTCAGTTATAAAGTCCTGATTTGTGAATAGACCTTTCAGCAGTGTTTTGATTTTTGAACCTATCAGACAGATTCAGACTAGTTAAAGCTGTGTTAATTTTTTGTGTTTTTTAGACATTAAAAATTGTCAAAAAAAAATGTTTTTATGTTTTTGTCATTTTTTGATAAAGCCCAAATGTATCGCGATACGTATCGTATCGTGAGAAAAAGTATCGTTACAGCCCTAAAACAAACTGTCCCCAGTATTACGATTCTCTCGCTATATACACAGGAGCGTGTGATCCGGGACCTACATTCTGCCAACGTAACCTAGTTAGTGGACGCGAGGTTCAGCGTACATGTGTGTAGGTGGACCAGTGTAGAAAAGAAAGGACTATGAAAACAGTATATGTGTTAGACTGTAGCCTACAATTCATGTTGTATTGGAAATAATATTGAAGTTTGACTATTATAATACTATTTTTTGGTACTCAAGGTGTTATGCCAGGTCAGCTTTGTTACAGTCATTGTTGCTTTCTGTAGACATTTAATGCTTACCTTTGTCATTGTTTTGATACTGTACATGTATCATATGCATATGGTATTCTGTATATGAGTAACAGTGAAATTTCTGATTGATTTACATACTTAACAATTCATTTATTTTGTGAAATAAGTATTATCCTATCAAACAATCATGATGGAGGAAAAGACATACCCTGATGATACAGCTAAGGAACCTAAAGAGGATCAATTGACTGAACATGTTACTGAAAGTGAGATTACTGTGAAAACTAGGGACACTAGAGTGTTAACATCAGATGGTCAGAGACTGTATATAGAACATCTTAAGAGACTGCTCAGGAGGATCAGATTTGGTCTCATATTGAAACCCTGTTGAGTCTAAAGGAGAAAGAGCTTGATATGAAAAGTCTCCGTAGGTATAAGGGGGATATCCAACATTCTAAACAGGAACATTTCGAGATTTCATGCAAATTGTTAGAATTTTTAGACCATACAAAAACATTAGAAAGTAAAGCTGAGTTGGGATATCAGGAGGAACGCTATAAAAGAAAGTGTGCCATGATAACTCGCGTACAACGCCAGATAGATGATGCTTTATTAGAGAAAGCAGAAACAGCATCTTTGTCACAGATACACAGCAGATCATCATCTAATGCAACATTACGCAAAAAGAAAATGGAAGTTGAGATAGAGAAAACGCGACTTGAGTTAATTAAAAGAGAAATGGACCTAGAACAGGAAAGGTTCAAAATTGAGGGTCAGTTAAAGATTTTGAAACAAAGCAAGGTAGCTGCAATAGCTGAAGCTGAAGCTCGAGCACTAGAGGAAACAGAGGGATCAGCTAGCAGTCAACATGCATTGTCGGCTCTGGGATCTATAAGCAAGACTCAGCAAGTCACAGACTACTTACGTGGTTTATCTGTTGATGATAACATAAGGAATTCAATGATGAAATTGGAGTCTCATGTTACAGATGACTCTTTATTCCATCCTTCCATTATACCTAGTCAGACTTCCCATGCTGCTGGTTATGTACCTCCACATTGGTTGCCTCACACAGACTATAGTTCTGCATTGCCAACTGTTTCACAAGTTACAGTTCCAACATCTACCCCAGCTCCTGTAACAGCTCATAAGGTATCATTTAGCCCTACGCTAACTTACTCCCACAACCCTGTGTCAACGGTACCAGGTGTGACGTCAGTTGTTGACCAACCTTTGATGGCTAACACATTGGAAGCCTCACATGCTCAGCTACCAGATCACCTGACTGCCTTTTCTAATTACTTAATAAAAAAGGAACTGATGGTTACTAGGTTTACAAATTTTAATGATGAACCAGAATCTTACAATGCTTGGAAAGTGAATTTCAAGTCAGTAGTGCGGGACCTTTCAATTTCTCCATTTGAAGAAATCCAACTCCTCGTTCGATGGCTAGGACCGGTGTCTTCAAAGTTTGCTAGTAACCTTAGACAAGCTAATGCAGACAACCCTGTAGAAGGACTGCGATTGATTTGGACCAGACTGGACGACCAATATCGAGCGGCAGAGCTTATCGACAGTTCTCTCAAAGGCAAACTAAACAGTTTCCCTTCGCTTGGTGTTAAGGATAACAAAAGGCTATTTGAGTTGGTAGATATTTTAAGCCAGATTGATAGTGTGAAAAGGAACCCGAAATATTCTACAATGCTTTCTTACTATGACTCTTCTGTTGGTATACTACCCATAGTCAGCAAGCTACCACACCAATGAAAAGTGGACAAACATGGCATCAGACTTCAAGACAAAGAATTGTGTGCCGTATCCACCATTTAGTATTTTCGTTCAATTTGTTCAACACTAAAGCCGTGTTCGCAATGATCCAGGATTTCAGTATCAAGATAACTATCCAAAGAAAAATGTAGTGAAACCAATTCACGTGAAGAAAACAGATGTAGATCCTGCAAAGAAGGTGACCCAGGATACCAAGGACATCAAGAAATGTCCTTTGCACGACGATCAGTTTCACAGTTTGAAGCGATGTCGGAAGTTTCAATTACTACCGATCGCAGAAAGAAAAAAGGTTCTAAAGGAACATCGTCTATGTTATCGCTGTTGTGATGCCAGTCATCTAGCTAGAAACTGCAAAGTAAAGTTGACATGTGAAATTTGCTCAGACGGAAATCACCATACAGCACTTCATCCCACACAAAATGATGGCGGGGAGAAATCTAAAGTACAGAAGACTGAGACTGTTTTTGACAACATGTGTACTTTGGTTTGTGGTGATAATTTTCCTGGAAAATCCTGTGCGAAGACTCTCTTAGTTAATGTTTATCCTGTTGGATGTAAACATCAGTCAAGAAGATTGTATGATATTCTCGATGACCAGAGTAGCCAGACGCTAGCGAGACCAGGATTTTTTGACATGTTTGGTGTTAATGATGGAACAATTACGTACAACTTGTCATCCTGTAGTGGCACAGTATCTATGATGGGTAGGTCTGGATCAAACCTTGTAGTGGAGCCTGTTGGTAGTGGACGAGCTATCACTTTATCACGAGTAATTGAGTGTGAGGAAATTCCGAACAGTAAAGAAGAAATTCCTTCACCGAAGATAGCACGAGCCTATCCGCACTTAGTGGATATCGCTGAAGAAATTCCAGAAATTGACGGAAATGCTGAGATTCTATTGCTGATTGGTCGTGATCACGCTGATGCTCATCATGTGTTGTCACAGAAAACTGGACCACGTGGATCTCCGTTTGCTCAGAAGCTTCCATTTGGCTGGGCCATTATCGGGGAATGCTGCTTGGGGAAAGTTCACCAACCTGGAACCGTAGTTGCAAACAAGACACACATCTTACCGTCTGGTCAAGGTACAATCTTTCCACCTTGCCCGACTCATCGTAACGTTACTGAAATTCGTTATGAAATGGACAGAGGCTTTGGCAAAGATACCATCTTTGAGCGTAAGTGTGAAGACAATCAGCCAGGTTTATCCGTTGAAGATCGCGAGTTCCTCCAGATCATGGATGTTGAGTGTTACAGAGATAAAGACGGTCATTGGACAGCGCCATTACCATTCAGGAAAGACAGGTATCGATTACCTAATAATCGTGACCAAGCTGTAAAGAGGATGCAATCACTTATTTCTTCCTTCAAGAAAAATCCTATCAAGCAAGACCACGCGATAGCCTTTTTGCAACGTATGCTGAAAAATGGACATGCTGAAAAGGCCCCACTTCTAGAGGACAGAGAGGAATGCTGGTTTTTACCAATATTTGGTGTCTACCATCCCCGCAAACCAGCCCAGATCCGTATGGTATTTGACGCCTCAGCCTCTTTCGAAGGAATGTCGCTCAATTCCACTCTGTTACCTGGACCGAACATGATGAACAGTTTAATGGGAATTCTATTAAGATTTCGTAAGGAGCGTGTTGCCGTCATAGGTGACATTGAGCAGATGTTTCATGCCTTCAGGATCCGAAAGGACCATAGGAACTTTGTACGCTTTGTCTGGTTTGAGGACAATGATTCTCAGAAACCCATGACGGACTACCGAATGTGTGTCCATTTATTTGGAAATTCCCCATCTCCAGCAGTGGTAACATACTGCCTAAGAAAGTGTGTCAGTGAGGTATCATGTGATACAGATATTTTTGACTTTGTTACCCGCAACTTTTATGTGGACGATGGTTTGGCTTCATTCTCTACGGCAGAAGAGGCTCTAGATGTTCTTGCACGCACTCAGGCAACGCTCATGGCACAAGGAAAGCTAAGGTTTCACAAATTTGCCTCCAATGATCAGGATGTTATAGATGCAATCCTGCCTACTGACAGAGCTAAGGATCTCAGTGAAGTAGACCTTGATCTTAGTTCTGCTCCAACTCAGCGTAGCCTTGGTCTCAATTGGAATCTTCAGTCAGACTGTTTCACATTCCAATTCTCGCCTAAGGATGTTCCCGTAACAAAACGTGGGATACTCTCGTGTTTGAACAGACTGTATGATCCTCTGGGATTCATATCTCCGGTGATTCTTCAGGGAAGATTCATCTTTCGTGACATTGTCAATACAACCACTGGATGGGACGAAGTCGTTCCTCAAGAAATAGAAGCCAGATGGAGAAACTGGTGTTGTTCTCTCTATCACCTGTCAGATGTGAAAATACCAAGACCATTTGATAGAGTCGAGTTGCACTTGTTTTCAGATGCCTCCGAGAAGGCTATCACAGCAGTTGCGATACCTTAGTTGGATTCGCGTTAGGAAAGTCGAAACTAGCTCCTCATCATGGCCATACGATGCCACGCTTAGAACTTTGTGCAACAGTGCTAGCTACGGAAGTTTCCACAATTATTACCAAAGAATAGGATCTGAATATGGATGAAGTGAAATTCTACACAGATAGCCGGGTGGTACTTGATTATCTCTACAACAGGACTAAGCGCTTCCACACCTACGTATCAAATCGTGTCCATCGGATTTATTTGGTATCTTGTGCAGAACAGTGGCATCATGTGTCATCGGATCAGAATCCGGCAGATATTGGAACACGGTCATGTATGGCCAATGAACTATGTGAAGGAATATGGCTCACTGGACCCACCTTCCTGTGTGAAAATGCTAGTCAAAGAGAGGACTCCTGTTATCCGCTGCAAAATCCAGATGACGACAAAGAAATTAAGTCAGACACGGTCAAAACTTCAGTCTTTTGCTCGTTAGGTCTATCGAGATTTGACAGGTTTTCATCATGGGCATCAGCCGTTCGAGCCCTTTCCATGCTGCAATGCAACATTATAAGGAAACAAGGGCGCTCGCCAGAAGACAGTTCGGGGTCGTACCGGTCTAGTGAGGTACGCCTTGTAAAGATTCTTCAGCAGGAAAAATTTGGACAGGAAATTGCTAACCTCAGCAGTAAAAGGCCGGTCCCAAAAGACAGTCTGCTGCAGTTCTTGAACCCTTACCTAGATGAGAACGCAGTTATTCGTGTCGGTGGCAGACTTCACACTGGAGATGCATTATCTGGAAATCATGGACCAATGATTGTTCCAGGGAAAACACATCTGTCGTGACTGATTGTTCTTCACCACCATAAAAAGGTGAGACATCAAGGGAGAAATATCACCGAGGGAGCGATTAGAACAGCAGGATTTTGGATAATTGGCGTCAAGAGACTTGTGACATCCATTATCCATTCATGCGTTACATGCAGAAAACTTCGTCGTAAGTTGGAGTGCCAAAAAATGGCTGACTTACCAAAGTTTCGTATACAGCCAACACCACCTTTTACGTACGTCAGTGTCGACACCTTTGGCCCGTGGGAGGTTTCAACAAGGAGGACACGAGGAGGTGCAGCTCACTCCAAGAGATGGGCAATACTCTTTACATGTATGACCAGTAGAGCAGTTCACATTGAGTTGGTAGAGGAGATGACATCCGCTTTATTTATTAATGCTCTAAGACACTTCGTATCAATACGAGGTAAGGTCACAGAATTTCACTCTGATCGCGGAACCAATTCTGTTGGCAGCACCGATGCACTCGGTATAAACTCTGTGAACGTTGAGTTTCCCACAATGAAGAAGTTTTTGAGGGACAATGGATGCACTTGGGTGTTTAACCCACCTCATGCATCTCATATGGGAGGCGTGTGGGAGAGAGTCACTGCAAGGCGTATCCTCGAAGGATTATTGTGACAGAGTCCAAGAAGAAGTTGACTCACGACATTCTAAATACTTTTCCATGTGTTTGATCGACTTGATATTAATAGGATTTCAGCAAAAGATATCAAAGAAAATACAATAATCATCTGATTAAATATATGTATACTAGTGAAAACAAAGTTGTTTGCATTATTGTGACCAACGAGTGTGTCTATATCAACTCGCACCATGTGCTTTCCTCTCCACGTGACATTTTGTTTATCTTTGATAACGCATATTTTACTTAAAATGTTCATGCAATAACACAAAATATATACAGAGGCGTTTTATAACACCAGTCCAGATAATAGCAATACAACTCCTGTTTAATTTTCGTCCTTTTCACCACAAAAATTGTCTTGAAAAAGCAGCGTATCTTTGATGACTTCGAAGCGTTAAAACAATATGGCGACGAGTTGGCGTCGAATGTCTACTTTCGGTACTATAGCATTATGGTAAGCCATAGAGAGTTTCCTATCTCTGTGTTATATACGTCTCTGTTTGGATTAAAAAAAATTACAAATGACAACATTTTAGTTTCTGAAATAATTTTCAGGGCTGGGCGTATGAAATTACTGATTAAAATTTTGTCCACGATAAATAATGATACGTAGGCTCATTTCGTTATTAAATTTCGATGTTTGGATAAGGAACGGAATGAATCGTGTGATTGTAGTCCAAAACATACATTTTGCATTTATAAACTACTTAAAGTGATCGCAAAATATGAACGATCTATTCTATACAGCCTGTGCCAAAGTGTCATTTTTACCAGTTATAAATTTGGATTACAAACGGAATGAACCGTGAATGCAGTACAAAACATTTTCCTTTTGTAACTTTAAATCGTTTCACAAATGTAAGTATTTACAATGTACCAAACATCAACGCCCTATATACTACTCTTACTATCGTCCCACCAAAAATATCTACGACTGTCCTTCTACGATAGATTGATTTCTTTCCGTTTCCCCGAAAAAAATAATCTACCAACTTTAATCATCTCCAAAGAAAACTATTTCATTGCGTATGTAAAGTAAGAGGTAAGCTGAAATATCAACAGTATGATATATAGTCTTACTATCGTCCCACCAAATCTCAACAGATCGAGAGGAGTTTCCTCCCTTCCAAATCGTATTTATTAAATAGTGAAGGAAGAGGGGTTCCGAATGATATATACAATTACATAATTTTCAACAATTTGGATTGTCTTGTGGGAATCGTCCCAAGCTAAGATATAGCCCACGTGTTTTAATGACCACCCATACCCAATCATTCAGTAACATTATTAATGATGCGTTCAGATGTCCGAATCAGTCATTAACAAGTGGCGATAATTCGACAATCTTAGTCCAATGTGTTCTACCAATTCGTCCTCATATCAAAATAACCCATTATCATTCCGTACTATTTTCTCGTCTTCAATTTTTCATTGAATATACGTATTTAAGAAATAGAAGCTGTAATTTGACTGTAAACGTAAGTATGGATTTGTTGTTTGTATAAATTTTCCTGGTCGTAATGGACACTTCGAAACAGCATGAAAGAGACTTTTCGGCCTCAAAGTAGTCTTTATCATTGAAGATTGAGAGAGGTCACATGTGAATTGGAACATCACTACCTCCCTATTAATGGTGAAATATTTCGAAGACGGATTGTAACTATGTTGTAAAAATTCGTAATTTGAGACAATTAGTAATCGTGGACAGCTGTTCAAACCTCCAGACGCCATCGAGGTTCAAACAATGAAATGATTTTCCATTCTGCACGACATAGAGGTCGACTTTGGTGTAGACCAAACAAGGACCAGATATGGATACACAACACCTGCCTGACCAGTATCAAAGGACAGCTCTGTTTCTAGAATTCATTTACTTTTTCGATTTCAAATGGTCATAGTGATGTCTATTTGTCACAAGAATAACCACCGATTGTTGAAATACTGCCTATGTCTATAATGAAATTGTTTACCACATTACATCATCTATCAGTAGAAATACACTTTGTGTTGTTTCGCCATGCTTCAATCCTTAAATTTATATTTACAGGGGTGTAAAAATATTTTTGAGGTCACTAGCCCTGATATGATTTTCACTAGCCCGGGAATCTGGTAATCATTATTTGCTTTGTTGTCATTGCATCATACATAACAAGTATACCTAATGAAGCATCTCAAATCAATTTGTCGATTTTCACAGAAATATAAGGTATAACACAGATTAAGGGAAAACCTCAAATACATAATCATAACTTTTTACAAAAATTTATCGGTTTGAATCGTCCGAACCCTCCTCCTGTATCTGGGCTTGGGACCGGCAAGGCTAAATGAAAAATGTATCGTTTTCTTGCCATTGGCGGAGTTAAGTTATTAACAATGAATTAACATATAAAAAGACTTTTTTATTTAAATTTTTTTAGTTAAGTTATTTTATTTTGTTTTGTTTTTATTTTGGTTTATTTTTTTTTTATATCAGTGTACACTACTGACTGTGTTTTCAGAGACTATTTTCCAGACATCTTGAGTTGCTGCCCTGTGCCAGACTGACCCTTTTCCTCATAAAGCTTGTGCCCCTGGGTGTGTCTGGTACCACTGCCCATATTTAACCACTGCACAATACACGGTGCAGGATCGAATTCACATATCTCAGGACCCTCATTCCAGATTTTGCAGATTGGTCTCTGTGATATTGGCTCGGAGAGAGGTTTTGACGACATTCATTTTGGAAAAACCTCTCTCACAAGCAGCTGTACATGGTGATATGGTCAGCATGAAGTTGACCAGTTTTCCAATAAATGAGTTCTTAAAAGCAGCATCCTGCAGCGCTAGGTTATACACCTGAAGAAAAGAGGATTTCCCCTGAAGGAGCTCAAATGAAGTTTCAGAGAAATCCAGTCATTTTCCAGAATGCATTCCTTTTCTTCATCAGTGAAGAATGCTGAGACCTGAGTGCAAATGAGGAGCTCTTCCATCTGACTTGTTACCAAATTGGTACAACTCATCATTGTCCAGAGGCCAGGATCGAAAATGAAAAAATCTGGAATTGGCTGAACGGGGCTTCTTCAAGGTCTCTGAGCCGCTTTTTGATATACCTTATGGTATTGTCCAGGAGAGCCATCATGTCCTCACACATCTGATAATCAAATGGCTCACAGTGTGGAGTGGACAATTTGACATCTCCAAACATCCTCTCTGAACTGTCGTACAGGTTCTGGAAGGCCTTGATGTTTTTTCCTGGCTGCATTTTAAGGGCTTGAAGTTTGACAACTGCCTTTTCAATGAGAAGAGGCAGTTCAATGATAAGAAAATCTTCATTCTGGAAGGCCTTTGAGAGTTCGGAGACTATTTGCAAGTAATCCAGAAGAAAGTACAGCATTCTCAAGAATGTGAAGTTACAGGGCTGTCAGTAGGATGAAAATCTGGGGAGTCCCTGGGACCCCAGGGTAAAAATCTGGGGAGTCCCATCCAGTAAATGAAGAGTCCCATTAAAACGTCCTTCGTTTTGATAGTATATTGATGTTTTGAGTATTTAAAGGTGAAAAAAGATTATCTCCCTTTAAATAATTACTTATTATACATATAAATCTTTTTTCACATTTATAAACTTCTTAATTTGAATTAATTCCTGTTGTTATTGTCATATTTCCATTCCAGTCCAATATGCTATTAGTATATTGTACTTTATACTTATATGATGAAAATAGCATTAATATTTTTTAGTTTATAGTGTGAATAAAGATTTTCTCCCCTTGTATGATTACTTAGCATGTAACCCCCTATCTTTTTTCACATTTAAAAACTCAGAAATATTAATTAGTATGTCCAAGATCAGTTCCTGGTTTTGTTGTTACATGTACTTCATCCTTTCCAGTCCATTGGAAATATACTGTCTACAGTCTGTATGTCTTTCATCTGTATTTTGTATTCTCAATTACTTTTGATACATGTATGTTTCATCCAATGATTCCATTTCCATTTGATCTACAAAGGTTCTCCACTACACTGTTACTTCTACATTGTATGATTATGCAATAATAAAATCAAATATAACTAAAACAACTGTATTTTGTAGAGGTATTTTATTTTGAAGTTTAATTTATTCAGACAATTTTCATAACAATAACAATATCATCAAAGACATACATTTAACATCATGTACATGTATAAATATGCACTACATCCAGCAACTATTTTAAATGAGTTCTGTGTAAATGAGAATGATGTTATTTATTACAAACTCATAAGCACTGCTGATCCTTTTCTAATAACATTTATCACTCAGTCCTGACTAATCAATTTATGTTTTACCTTTACAACCCATAATTCTATCTAATCTATTAATAAAAAATAAACCATATCAATTTATACCAGTCTCAGTCAGCAATAATGCTTTACCTTTTATAATCATAATTATGCAGTTTATGCATCCAGAAAGAATAACAACATGCATAAGATTGAATGGTGATTTAAGACAACTGTATGGCTAGTACATTTTACATGTGCATTTAATTCAATGACTATCAAAAAAAATAAAAAAAGTGTCATTATTGTTAACTATATATCTTTTGATATTTCAAATCACTTCAGATTATTCTAATTTCTATTCTCATGAGCATACATATAACATTTAACTTTATGTATTTCCAACACTTGCACATACAGAGTATAAATAGCCTCTGATCAACGTTCACAATTTCACAATCACTTGCGCCTGTCCTTCACAGCTAGGAATTTTTTCACGGCTGGTTGTGGATCATAGTTGCAAAGAGTTTGGCCTTCCTCCATGATGCGGATTAGTTTTGTTACAGTTTCGTGTTTTAGGGAACTCCTGGACTTTGTTTTAAGACGATTCTGTGATGAGAATCCTCTTTCACAAGCCACTGAGGAAACCGGAGTGGTCAGCAGAATCTTGCACAGGACGGCAAAGTCTGGGAATATTTCACTATAGTTAGTAAGAATTTCCACACAGGCATCCACCAATGGTTTATCCTTAAGTGTTTTCAGCACGGATTTGAACTGAAGGAAGTCATCTTTCATTCTGGGAATATCGACCAATGCCGCACAGTCATCCCTCTCACCAAGATATTCACATAGATTGTTCAGTTCTTGTACACCATGAGATTTCATGTCGGTCACACCTGCTGGCACTAACTTTGGGTTGAGTGTTCAGATCCATAAGTTTGCCCATGGACGATTTCTCAAATCTGTCAGCAAGATTTGCAAGGAGTACATCTAGGTAGTTGACAGCTGCCTTCTGGAATGTCATCCTCTGAGTCTGTTTATCCATGATGTTAACAGATGCATAGCGGCCAGTGTCACTGTCAAGATTGTCATATACTTCCTGAAGGTAACGTCCATTGCAGCTTTTGTAACGTCCCAAAGTTTCCAAAGCACTGTCCACCATGTGATTTACTACATCCACACTGATAATGTCTCTCTGGAAAGCCTTGGAAACTTTTCCAACTACAAACAACACATCCTTCAAAAATGCTGAAGTTAACAAAAAGTTAACTGTTCTCACACGGTTGAAAAATCCTTTGGCCTCAGGGCTTCCAGTCGCTGCCTCACTCTCCAGGGTAGCAACCAAAGCAGGATAGACATCCAGAATTGCCGTCACTGCAGCCTCTAAGGATAGCCAACGGAAACTTGCAGGTTCTTGTAACGATAGGCACCTCATGTTCTCATCCTCAAGCACAGATTCTATTGCACGAAGCTGGTTATAGCGCACTGCAGAATTGTGAAAGTACCTATACACTCATTTCACTGTAGCCTGGTAGTCCGAAAACACAGTAAAATCCCTACATGTCTGACCAGCTGCCAAGGCAAGCCTGTGAGCCACACAATGGATTTGTATCAGTCTAGGACTGTACTCCTTAAATCTAACACCTACACCACCCTTTTTCCCTGTCATAACAAGCCCCATCACTTGCCATGCTAATGACTTTCCCACAGTCAATCCCTAAGTGTTCACAAAGTTCAACTATGGTTTTCACAAGAGTTTCTGCTTTTCCATCGGAAACTGCAACACAATCTATAAAATGCACCACTGGTTTATTTCCTGATAGGCACTGGAAATAGATATTGAGCTTCTTGTGAATAGATATGTCAGTTGTTTCGTCGATGATAATTCCTAGAAATTCTGAAGAATTTACATTGTTCATCACAACATCCTGAATGTCATCATTGATGCAGTCTAACATCTCGGCCTGCGTTGTTCTACTGGTGTAGATTTTCACTTTGTCTTGAAGCACAGTGGAGTTATTCAGTTGTTGTAATTCTATCAGGTTGTTAAACTGATTTAGTGGTTGTCCATTCTTGGCTAGATAGTACAAAGTACGGAACTGAGCAGTCTTTGAAGGATCTCCATTTACGTTGGCATCAATAATCTTGTCAACAGCTTCTGGCATTGTTGTCTTCTGTTTATTGGCACGTCTACCCTCAACAACTATCAAATGTTCGGGATTTTTTTCATGTCTGGTAAAGGCAGAGTTTTGCAGATTTGTTGTACCGTCTTTGGCAAAAAGGTTTTGTTTCCCTGCATCTTTACACCAAGTACACACGGCCCTAATCACACCATCTTTTTCCTCTCTTTGTAACCAGGCAAACGATTTTGTCCAACTTTCACGCCACGTACGGATTTTTGATGGAGTACTAACTGTAACATCAGAAGATGAAGATACTGGCTGATCTGGCTGAATGTCATCAGTTCTTGCCCGTTTGTTACTAAAACCAAAAAAAGAACTTGATTCATGATAAGCTGTATGGAAGCAACCACTTTCCAATATTTATAAGGAATTGGGGATCCACGGAGGGATCATGTTACCCCATTGGAAATTATATCGAGCCGATTGGAGTAAATTTGAAAATCTCAGTACCAAAATTCTCAACAGCATTGAATTCCTAAATTTAAAAGACCCGATAGAATCCTTTACTGCCGAACTTCTTGAGATAGACAAAGTATGTATACCAAAGTCCAAACTAAAACCTTGGATTAATGAAGATTGTGATAAAGCTATTAGAAATAGGAAAACCGCTTTGAGGCAATTAAAAATAAACCCCACAAGCGATATCTTTTAAACCACAACAAAATTATTCGGGGGAAAGCCTTACACAAAACGTTGTCTTGGTGATATTATGTGTCCAAATTAATGTCCAATACGTCCATCAGAAAGATATATATGATTAAACGAATCAGTGGTAAAACATCATTCAAAACAATGGGACATCTGAAAATTAACGGAAAATTAGCCATATCGAAATTTGATAATGCAAATGCTTAAGGATCTGATTTTTTACCAAGAATTTGTCTGCAAATAATTATTCAAAAAAAATGTTTTCAGACCATGCGGGAAAAAACTAAATTTTCTTCCGAAAGCCGCGAAACATACAATAAACCTTACTCAATGTTAGAACTTTTAGAATCATTGAAAAAATCACATGACTCTGCAACAGGACCTTATGATATCGCTATCAGTTGCTAAAATATCTACCAGAGTCATCATTAGAAAAACTTAATATTTTAAATTATATTTTTAGATCGGTGATGCCCCAAAGCATCTATTTAGAGGCTAACAAACTGTTAAAATACACCATTCAGCTAAAGTCAAATCCTTCAAATCCTGCTTTTTCTCTTGTATCTGATCAAAAACATTCATAAGGTGAAGATGAGCCATTCATCGTTAAAAAAATTTTTACTGGACTGCATTGAACTTCTGTCTACTGGAGACATTTTTTATCAGACAAAAGACAATATTTTGCTTCAAAATTCAACCAAATTTGGTCTGAAACGTAATTGGGAGAGGGGGACCATTTTATGTGTTGACAGGCCAATAAGAATGTCATAATAATTTTTAATTTAGATATTCGATTCAACCCCTAAAGACTTTTGGAGCAGGCATTTTGGTAATCTTTACAATGCTCCAATAAAAAATTCAGGTTTTGTGAAAAAAAAATTCCTACGTTTTCACGTTAACAACAATACATCAAACGTAACACAGTATATGGTAAAAGAGTTTATAAACATGAAATTATTTCTTAAAAGTCCATGAGAGGAAACTATACCAATGAATAAAGTTCTACATGGTTGTTTCACATTTCACCAAACAACACAGGTTGATCAGTTCAGTCACTGTCCTTTTTTAGTAGTAAGGCATCAAGATACGTCGCTGCTTGGCAGTTGACCACTTCTTGAATGCTGATTCAAAGTCTACATCACCATCATGAATGGATATTCTCATCAGATTCTCCAGGCTTCTAGGACCAAGGCTGTTTCTGAGGTCTGTCTTTATCAGGTTCTGTCTACTGAAGCCTCTCTCGCAGTCCACTGTGGATACAGGGATGACCAGTAATCCTTCCGCAGTCATGGCAACCAAGGGGAAACTATCTCTAGTTCTCATCTGTAAAATTGAAAATAAAATGTAGAATAGAATTGGACATTTGCAGAGAAATACAGGATTACATTGAACCTTATTTTACACCAAAGTATTATACTTATTACAGTAACTTCCTAAATAATATATCTCTTAAAAACACTTAAGAGATAATAAAGACATAATCGTTAAACTAAAAGATTGTGTTTCTAATTCATGTGCCAAGCAGGCTGTAACGAGTAACTACATTGTACCATCCTCTAGGCTGTATAGTATTTCTGAATTACTTATCTAATTTTACATAATTTTCTGTTCATAAATGATGAATAGTTGTATATACCTGATTCTTTCTCATGCTTAACCAAGCACTCTTTCTTCATGATACTGCAGCCATCAGTGAAACTATTTCTAACTTAATACATATGTCCCAAAACATGAGCTTTTGCTCTGGGTCATATTTAAGCCATGGCCTGCCAAGTTTCCAACTATCTAGAAACTTTCTTGAACTACTGCCCTTGTTAATAACCTAATCAGGACTATCATTTTCCTTTTCAATAGATGGCGTCTTTAAACCAAATGATGACAATCTGGGTACTTATCACCTATCACTAAAGGGGAGTTTACGTTGTTCCATTTAATCTAACGATCTATCTCAGTGAAGGGCCAAATCTGATGTGACCAAAATATGTACAAAAATATGAAACAAAATCGGCAACATAGTGCAAAAACAACAAAATTATATCTTGTGTTTCTTGTTATTTTAATTGTCGATCAAAAAGGGTAAGAAGCCCATTTCGGGCCCTTTCAAATACACTAGTTTACTAAGTCATGTCTGCAGAAATCACAAACTCCTGCCCAATTAACGACATCGACACACCTAATGATCGACCCACCGTAAGCCAATTCCTGATAAAACATCTTTCCTTCAGCTAACTTACCTTATTGTTCACGGCAGAGGCTATCTCAGATTGAGACAATGGAGACATCATTGGATAATTGGCGATTTTCATTACAGGGGTGTTGCTGTTTAGACAGGTAAACGTTTCTGTCAAAACACAAAAGAGTTCCGATAGCTGACCTTGCCCCAGCTGCGGGAGTCAGTCAGCCATGACCGGTAGTACACCACGATGTCGGAGCAAAATTTACCTGTGTCAATCGTTACAAATAAGTTAAACGCCAGTGATTTTTCTCTATACAGTCATCGGTGACTGGAAATGTCTGTAATCGGCATTTTCGCCAATAGAAATTTGAAATCGCCAATCTCATTTCACTTTCGCCAGTGTGAGCCCTGCTTTGTTTCTTTATACATTTTCAGAAATGTTTTCTTTCCTCTATAATCATGCATGTGTCAGAACTCTGATCAATAATGTTATCTCTGATGAAAACTTGATTCCAAAGACCGCTTTGCCAAAACCTATATTTCATTATGACTAACAAAGAATTGGGCTTGATTTGTTTATCAAAAAAACTCTTGTAGTTGATGGAACTTTCGCTTGGGGATTTTGACTTTTGTACCATGGAGAGGTGGTATGTCTTGATCTGTGTGAGTTCTGCTATCACTTCTACGTGCTTTGGGAGGGAAGTCCTGCAGATCTTCATCATACAGAAGTTTGTACTGTATCAGACCATCTAATGTGTATTAAATCACTGCTCCGTGCTTTCAAGTCTTGAGAAAATACCTTATGAGCATGAGACCTCATCAGTCTGGTACGACCTGGAAACATTGACTCGCTCAACTTTGCACTGTTACATTTCCGGAACTGTGCTCTGCCTTGGTGAGTTGGGTAAGAAAGTCTCTCAATTTTCAACATGGGATGTAAGGCTCTAATGGCATCCTCAAGGCCTATTGGCATATTTTATGAGCACGGCTTGTCTAGCCAGTTGATCCCCGATGTCCTTTCCCATGGCATACTTGGACAAGCCGTCGTATCGGTCAGTGTTGGCTGTGCAGTCAGGATGACCACTAGGGCAGGTGACATCATATCCTTTCCCTCTCAGCCAATCACCTGTCCAGCAAAGTTTGTTGTGGAGGGCAGTCCAAGTATCCACTTCTTAGGGGTAGATGTCTCAATACCCAGACTTAACCCCTGTGAGGCATTCATCCCTGGCTTCTTAGCACTTCCAAATGATGTGCTGTTGTATCGCCCATCCACAGCTAGTCCGATGGTGCTCGGGGAATCCACCACCAGTCTGGTCTTTTCGGACATGTCCTTTTTGTTGAGGGCAGTAATGTCCTTGGACACTTGATTTGCCTGTCGCTGCATTCCATTCTTGGCTCCTGCAGGTATATTCAGGTGTCCGAGAAGTAACCTGGCTCATTTGGTGCTGACAGCCTGGCCACACAAAGCTGAAGGCAGGTACTTTTTACAAGGGCTGGCTTTGGTCCGGGCTTATCCATGTTTGCCTCTCTATATAGTTTGTACAGTGGAGATCTGTACTGGCATTTAATACATCGGACAGCACAACTCCATCCTAGAGCCCTTTTCCGCTCGGTGTCCAGTTCAAACTCTGGTACCGTGCATGCTGTAGTGTAAGGTTGTCCGGCATGAAGTCTGATGATGTCATTCCACATTTTCACCATCAACGCTATGTCTATGATCCGGTATAACACTTCAGGTGTTCATATGCGTATTGAAATGACAAAAGTTCAACAACCCAAGTTCCAAAGGTTCAAAGTTTTATTTAACATAATTCACCAGGTATGGCTCCACGAGAATAACAACAGGATACGTTACAACTATAGTAAAACAGTGGACCGACGACCCGTCACACTGGTGTATAACTAAGTAATTTTCTTGGCGAAAAGTTCGAAAGTTCCTATAACATTTTAGGTTTCATATGGCCGAATGTGAGTAGCTGGAGACCGCAGGTTGGCGTCAGCAAAGGTTCTCCGAGCTGACTAACTCCGCAAGTCTCCAAGGCTGCTTTTATAATATCTGTGACATATGAATGTCAGCGATTGGTCAACTCCCCTGCCCACAACATTCCAGCGGGAGTCAGCATACCTGTTCTGCCCCAGGTCGGCTGACCTGTATCTATACAATCAAATTGTGTAAATTGAACTTAATTGATTTGTATTAATTGATACTTTGACCATCTTGAAATGGTACTCTATTTGGCTCTTGACCAACTGCCACGTACGTTCATTCTTTCTACCCATCTATTTTATTAGCCTGTGTTATCTCCATGGTCCATTATCGTCCAGTTAACCCATTACCCTAATGCACAATACACACCGTATTAGCATTGTTTACGCTACCACAGGAAAACATGATTATGTTGCACTAATATATATAATATAGAATTCATATCTTGAAATAGTAATGAAACAGGATCATGTAATGATCATGTAATCATTACGTAATAAGGCCATTGTGTTACATTCCTCCCTTGCCTAAGATTTATCGGGAGATCAATCCATATAAAAAAGTTCCAACACAATAGGCCTGTAATTAAGTTTAACACAGTTCAATTAACACAGTTCGTTTATCACCACCTATAGTACCTAAAAATATAAATTCACTTACAGAGATATAATTAGCACAGTTTTTCACAGAATATATATATAATTAACACAGTTCCTCAGGCACGGTCGAATACACAGAGAGTTCCAATCCCAACACGTTTTCTTCTGGCTCTAGACAAATAGGTACTGTCTCTCCCTCGTCTAGCCCATCGCTGATCGGCAACGTTTTCAAAACTCCCTGACCTTGAACTTTGCACACAAGTTCTGCTCTAGGCGCATTTGTCAGGTGGTATACACCCATGTATACATATATCTCCAATCCCTCTACACTGTCATGGACTGAAGGCAATCCCCATGCCCCTGTTAACGGGAGTAATATTACTTCCCTAACCAGTCTCATCAGTCCTTAGTTGGAATGCAGTCGGGTATATTGATGTTGTCATCCTCTGTGGCTCCGTCGCCTCTGTGCTCATGGTAGGAGCGCTTGGATTAACGTTATCCGATGGTGATGCTCCTTGTCTGTTCTGCAAGACAGCCATCTCGTAGCTGGGTGCAGCTCTGGCATCTTTCTTACCATACCTAAACATGGTCAACCAGTGCTTTTTCCCTTTTAACCTTTTACAATAACAGTAAATGAATATTACTAGCCCCACCCCTAAAGCTATAGCCGCGCCAATGACAACCGTTTCCCACACCGGAAATGGTTCGTCTTTCTCAATAGATCATAAGTTATGCAACGTTTTGATCAAGCCATCCATCGATATTTGCTGGATATCCTTTAAGGCGTCCGGCAGTTCTATACGGGTTACGTTAGGTAACGCGACACGTAGTGGTGTCCATAAATCACCACTAGTTACATTAGTATAGGTTTCAATCAACTTATCAATAGGATCAATGATGTTATATTGACTCTCTTTTTGCGAGGATGGTAACAGTGTTATGTAATCGTTGGAAGCCGAACACGAGTTATTTAAACGGACTACGCCCATAGGTGGATCGACGTTAATAGTACGGTCATTAGCTTTTCCTATCCCGTTGTAGTTTTTACATACGATCGTAAAGCGCAGTCTAATCTGGGTGGCCACGAGCCACGCTCCTTCCGTTAAATACTCAGCTTTAGGTAAAATCGTATTGGGTTTGACCACTCTTCTACAATTACGTTTAATGTTCTTGGCTGATTTAGTAAATAGGGCTATCAAGCATAGTCTACTCAGGTTAGTCGGGTAAACGGGACTTTTAATGCTACAGTATTTCATGACAGGACTGATGCACTGTTTAGCTTCTTCCGAATTTAATAACACATAACGAGTATGTTCTGTGTTTATAGCGAATACATCTGTACGCAGTTGATAACTAGCCACCATACCAGTCGTTTGAGAATCAGATATGATATTTGAAGGTCCTGGTAATGGTAAATTATGTATCTGATAAATGTCAAACCTGCCTCGGACGTCTAATAATGGAATTGATATTACAACTAAAATTTGATTCTCCTCCAACACCGTGGTGCACGTGAGGAATTTATAGAAATACCATAGTCTGGTATTTGGATCTTCGGGAAGTTTCAGAGTGCTTGGTAAATTAACTTGAACCGAATGGAGTAGTGTTTTAAGATTCCCCGGTGACACCGTACTTGGGGATAGGTGTCCCAGTGATAACATATTCAATTGTAAACCTAAACGTTCTAAATAGAACATTGCCCTTTGCATCATTTGTTTTAGGTCCTCTATTATTTTATCTAACCTCGCGTATAAGTGGACAGCTATATTTAAATTGTTTACTCTCTCGTTTAAAGTATTAGATATATTCGCCAGGTTCTGATCTAACTGCGCGACACTTGTCGACAAATCATTTATCGCCTGTCTGTTCTGGGATATTTCTACCCGTGATACATTTAAGATTGACATGTTTTCTTCTAGAACATGTGCAATATCCATCTGATTTTTACTTAACAAGGCTATGTTGCGGTGTATCGTATTCAAGTCAGATTCTGACACTGTACCAAACAGAAAGCTGAGCGCCTTTCCTATAATAGGTAATAGAGCTCGTTTCCGTCTAGACTGCTGATGTAACAATTTATAATCTAAGAAACTACCCATCACTGTATGCTGAGTAGTCCTGAGGGTCTCTAACATAGTTTTGAGTCCTTCAAACACATTTAAGAAACCAAATCGTTCTGGTGTATCATACTGTCGTACCACAGTAGTAGCTAATTGATTTGCCATTGCAATGTCGTTAGTTAAATGGGACATAAATTTCTCATAGGGGGCTAGATCTAGTACAAAGGTAACCAACCATCTTGATCTTGTGGCTGTTACTTCATTAACTTTGTGAAAAACGACATTTTCCTGTACAATAATAGCACTGGTTAGACCAATAATAAGTAATGGTAAGATAAGCTTCATTTTGCTTGATCGATCCTACAACTATAATATGCCAGTGATTATACAAACTATTTACAATTTTAAGGCCTATAATAGATCAGTTATTGCCTGCAACAGATGTTTAACTGATTTATTATTACTTCTTTTATATTCTTTACGTTTTACTATTGGTTTTTCCTTGACATAATCCACCGACATCAATTCCTCATCATCAAGCCCTGTAAGGCTATCATTACTGGAATGTTTTGACAGTTGATCATCACTTTGGGAGCCTGAACTGTCCGACCTACTATCCGCATCAATGGCTTTTGTATCTCGCCGTTTTATTCTTTTGGCTAGCTCCATTAATGGAATATCTTCTTCCTCGGAAGAAGTATCCCGTTCCCTGCGGAATCTTTTAGCTATTTTAGCAAGCGGTGTATCGGAGTCAGAATCTGAAGATACCGCATCGCTGCTTCCGTCACTGTCTTTTGGTGGTGCTGCATATGTCGATTGTCTTAGTAACCTATCCTGACCCTTAGGTATTTCCCAGTCATCTATCTTTGCTAAACGTAAATGTTCCGCGTGAGCCTTTGTCGTGCGTCCGTCAAGTTGGTTCTTAATTGTAAAAGTCACTGGTGTGGTTTGTTCAATGATTCTATAGTAAGGTCGCCATTTTCCTTGCAATTTACTTTTCCTCAAATGGTTCTTGTAAAACACGGGGTCACCCACCTTAAATTCTAGCGGCTGACTATTTTTGTCGGCATATTTAGCCTGACGTTTATTTGCCTTCTTTAAATGCCGGTGCACTAGAACGAAGGATTTATGCTGTTATTCAAGCGCTATTTTGTGCTGTTCTTCCCCTAAGTATTTTCGTCTTGGTTTTAACAAATTGTCTACCGGAAGTACTACGTCTCTGTTATATAACAAGAAAAATGGTGAGAACTTTGACGACTCGCTAATATTAAACCTTACTGCTGCTAATGTTTGATTCAAATACAAGTCCGACGTTGTTAATTCATTGTCTAATTTCTTGGATAAGACGTCATGTAATGTTCTGTGAAACCGTTCTACTTTAGCATTACTCTGTGGGTGGTAATATGAAGTCTTAACATGGCTTATATTCAAACTTTCCAGAACGTGCTTTACGACCCGGTTGTCGTTTTCTGTCCCGTTATCTGTGATAATTTGTAGAGGCGCACCATATCGGGGAAATATCTCATCTATTAACAAATGAGCAATGTTTTCGGCTGACTTGTCAGGTACAGCAAATGCTTCTGGCCAACCACTGTAAATGTCAACAAAACTCACAATATATTTGTTTCCTGATAAACTTCTAGGATAGGGGCCTGATAAATCTAACCCTATTTTTGCGAACGGATATGGAGGTATGTCTGTTTCCTGTAGGGGAGGCTTCCTTTTCTTCAGACTACGAGTCTGACATATGACAACTATTTATATATTCGTGCAACTGTTTGTATAAATTTGGCCAAAAATACTTTTGTCTAATGGCGTCAAACGTTTTGTCAATACCCACGTGACCATTGCCTTCATGGTATTGCGTAACCACTTCCCTCCTGACATGGTCTGGCACATACAACCTAAGTACGGGCTCATCATCGGGGTCAGAAATATAATATACTATTCCGTCCAATACTATGTAATGTCTGTGCACCTGACTTTTGGCTTTACCGCTTTCTAATTGGTCCCTAATTTCCTGTATTTCTTTATCTTTCATTTGTTCCGTCATTAAGTCAAATCCTTTTAAATCATAAACAGTCTTTTCTGGGATATCTGACGTATCTAACTTACTACTAGCAAACTCTTTAGGATCAAATCTATTAGAATTCAAAGTACAAATCTCAAATGCTTTGTCACTTATGTCTGGCTCATAGGATATTTCGTTACTGTTGCCTAAGGTTTCCATACTCTGCGGGGTGCGTGACAATAGATCGGCACAACTATTCTCGGGTCCTGCTATGTACTCTACTTTACAGTTATAACCAGCTATGCCTAAAGCCCAGAGCTGAATCTTTTTGTTTTGCATAGGAGACTCTAAAAGGTATTTCAATGGTTTATGATCTGTTTTTATAACAAACTCTGCATTATGTAAGTAATGGTCCAATTTTTGAAGGGCATAATGGATAGCAAAAGCTTCCTTTTCCACGGTAGACCACCTTGTTTGTGTATCCGAAAGTCTGTGTGATAAATAATACACAGGTCTCTCTTCATCACTAAGAGTTTGGGTGAGACATGCTCCTACACAGCTGTCGCTTGCATCCGTATAAAGTGTATATGGCCAACTGGTATCTGGGTATACTAACAAGGGTACAACTGTTAAACTGTTTTTCAGAAAATCAAATGCCTCCTGGCATTCGGATGTCCATTTAAATTTTGCATACTTCTTTGTTAGATTAATTAATGGCTCTGCTATTTTAGAGAATTTAGGAATGAATCTTCGGTAGTAGCTACCCATACCTATGAATCCGCGGATCTCCCTGATATTTTTAGGAGCTGGCATTGCTTATATGGCTTTTACTTTGTCTGGATCAGGTTTAACACCATTTTGGTCTATCACAAATCCTAAATATTTTGTTTCCAGTTGTGCAAAATAGCACTTTTTGAGTTTCAATTTTAAGTGATGTTCTCTTAGTCTATCGAACGTCTGTTGGATGTGCGTCAAATGTTCTGTCATGGTTGAGGAAAATATCAAAATGTCGTCTAAGTACGCGATAGCAAAATCTTCATAACCTTGCAATACTCTAGACATAAGTTCTTGAAATACGGCTGGGGCATTACATAATCCAAATGGCATTACATTGAACTCGTTCAAACCGCGGTGGCAGCAGAAGGAAACCTTCTGTCGATCTTGGCGGTCCATAGCCACCTGCCAATACCCCGATTTTAAATCTAGAGTGGTAAAATACTTTGCTTTTCCCAATAAAGCCAATATATCGTCTATTAATGGCAAGGGGTATGAATTTGTCTTGGTAATTCTATTAAACTGCCTAAAATCTACACAAAACCTTTTTGTTCTGTCTTTCTTATCTACTATCACAACCGGAAAACTCCATGGTGACGTAGATCTACTTATCACCTTAGCCTCAAGCATTTCAGTGACAGCGTTGTCTATCGCTTCCCTTTTATTCAATGGCGTCCGGTAAGGTCTCATTTTAATTGGTGGATGTGTACCTGTATCTATTTTCATTTTAACCGTTTTTGTACATCCTAAATCAGTGTCAGATTTAGCAAACAGGTCTTGATTCCTCGTAATTATGTCGGCAATGTCTTGTTTTTGTTCTGCTGTCACATGAAGTTCATTCGTCAAATCTATCAACTCAACACTCTTGACATCTTTTGTACTACTGGTATGATCTATGGACACTACATTTTGCTCAGGGATACTGGTAACCTTCCCTACTGTACATCCCTTCCTGAGTTTAATTGTTTTGTTGGTGTTATTAGCAATCATAACCGGAAGTCTGAGGTTGCTGTTAGTTCTAGCTATAGAGTTCGTGACCATTAAGCCTGGTTCCTCATACACATATCCTTTGTCTATAGCGGACACTTGTAATGTCGTATTTTTAAGATATTCTCTATTTTTAACTTTACCCTCAAAAACAGAAACAGTTTGTGGTTTTAGAATTACTTCCTTGTGATTTCTGACAAGTGCAGAGATATGAATATCTTCCTCTAATGGTACATACGCCTTACGTATTCTGAGACAGCCTAAATCGAAATACAATCGAACACCATTGTTTTGCAACCAATCTCTACCCAAAATGATATTCCTATTCATGTCCTTGACCACATAAAACTTGTGCGTCAGAGTCTCGTTTCCAACCTGGAAACTTAGAGTTGTCGCCCCGTCAATAGTCAGTGAACTACTGTTTACGGACTGTAAGTAAACCTTGTTTCTGGTCAGCGGCGGAGGATCTTTCAAACTCCGATATACCCTCCTATGTATAAGCGACACTTCTGCTCCTGAATCTACCAAGGATCTAAATTTTTGCTTCCTAATTTTAACAAGAATGGAGTTAGGATTACCTGCCAAGTTTATTTTGTATGTTTTTACTCTATTTACTTCCCCCCTGTCATCGGCCTTAGCATGACAGGAGTTCTCTAGTTTTTTGTAGGCCGGTTTAAGTTTAATCGTGGACACCTGTCCCTCTTGTGTGGCCCCCCACAATTCCAACATCGCAACTGTTCAGTGCTCTGCTGGTAGGCGTTCACTTGACGCCTCGTGGGCTTTCTAGACCCACTCCTACATTCTCTAGATACATGACCTAGTTTGTTACAAGAGTAACATCTCTTGTTCCGGTAGTGGTCAACCTCCATAGGTTGTTCCACACGCTCACCTTCATCGCGTGCATCGGTCCCGGTCATTGAATGAAGAGCAAACCTCTTCCTTAAATTCTGCTCACGTCTAGCTACAGCCAGTGCAGCAGCAAGCGTATCGGGGTTGTCCCGCATGATTTTCACACGCAAATAATTGTGGTACAAACCCTTTGTAAAAAAACCAATTAACTGTCTTTCCACCGTAGGGCCATTTTCTACGGCGTCGGGAAATGCGTCTTGCGCCACGTCAATCATTCTTTCACAATAGATTTCTACATTTTCGTTTTTGTTTTGTTTCATGGAGGCCAAAATTTCTAGGGCGTACTGCGAGTCAGTTACGTCCGCAAACCGTACTTTTAACTCCGCTTTTAAGTTTTCCATGGTGTTTTATCGTATTCAGTCATAAACCGTTGTATAAAATCGGCTACCGCGTCCTTGCACGATTGTATTGCTACAAACTTTTTTTTATCGTCACTAATTTGCATGGCTGAGGAATAGCGCTTTATTTCCTTCATCAAGCATTTAAATTTCTTGGCATCTCCCTCAAACGGGGTTATTGCAGTACCCACCCCTTGTATTGCTACGGCAGCATTTAAACTGCCGACTTGTGTTGCCAAATCTTGCATGGCATTAGCCACTGGATTGGTTGGTTCGACCATGACTGAATAGGTATAGTAAAAAGAATTAAGAGCCACTTACCCTTATTACGAAGTCTGGTCAATAGCAAGGTGGCGGAGAGTCTGCAAATCGTTGTAGTCAAATGGGGCGTAGTAATTACCCTGTGGCAGTAGCCTTTCTCCTACCGGTCTTAAGGGAACGTCGCGGCGGACCAATCCTCTTGGTCTATTACGTCTGGGTAGTTGGGTATCGGTACTGACTGTAATGTCGGGCTTTTTCTTTTCCTCGAGTTCCTTCAGTTCGTGGTCAGAAGGTCTGACAACTGCAATAATTTTCTTCTTCCAATGTACAGGAAAGTTTTCTCGTGCCCGTTGAATAATAACTTCGTTGTCAGAGTTCATAATACAATGCACTTCTTTGTATAATATCCTTTCTGTTAATTCTCGATCCTGGTCACGGCACCAAAAATCAATAGTAACATATAACACTTCAGGTGTTCATATGCGTATTGAAATGACAAAAGTTCAACAACCCAAGTTCCAAAGGTTCGAAGTTTTATTTAACATAATTCACCAGGTATGGCTCCACGAGAATAACAACAGGATACGTTACAACTATAGTAAAACAGTGGACCAACGACCGTCACACTGGTGTATAACTAAGTAATTTTCTTGGCGAAAAGTTCGAAAGTTCCTATAACATTTTAGGTTTCATATGGCCGAATGTGAGTAGCCGGAGACCGCAGGTTGGCGTCAGCAAAGGTTCTCCGAGCTGACTAACTCCGCAAGTCTCCAAGGCTGCTTTTATAATATCTGTGACATATGAATGTCAGCGATTGGTCAACTCCCCTGCCCACAACATTCCAGCGAGAGTCAGCATACCTGTTCTGCCCCAGGTCGGCTGACCTGTATCTATACAATCAAATTGTGTAAATTGAACTTAATTGATTTGTATTAATTGATACTTTGACCATCTTGAAATGGTACTCTATTTGGCTCTTGACCAACTGCCACGTACGTTCATTCTTTCTACCCATCTATTTTATTAGCCTGTGTTATCTCCATGGTCCATTATCGTCCAGTTAACCCATTACCCTAATGCACAATACACACCGTATTAGCATTGTTTACGCTACCACAGGAAAACATGATTATGTTGCACTAATATATATAATATAGAATTCATATCTTGAAATAGTAATGAAACAGGATCATGTAATGATCATGTAATCATTACGTAATAAGGCCATTGTGTTACACCGGTTTCTTTCTATCACGGGCTCGGAGTTGGATTCTTCAGCTGTAACAGTTGCTGGCCGTAGAATCTGTGTCAGAAATGGTCTGTCTCCAGTATCTTTTGCTACCAGGGAAAGTCCATCAGGACTAGGCTTGGTGATCAGCTGAAATTCCTGGGTGGTCAGTCTTCTGGTCAGAGCTGGTCTCTCTTCTCTGGTGACAGGTACTTCAGCATCTTCATCTTTAAATGTCTGGCCCTTATTCTTTGGAACATTTCCAGACTTGAAATAATTGTTCCTTCTGTCTAACTTCATATTGGTAATGGTCAGTAGTGGTCAGCACTGGTAAGTCAGAAGTAGTCAGATGTATTAAGAATACAAAATCAAACTGACCATTTGATTGGTCATTGTGATATACACATCATTGCCTATTTGATAATATAACATCAAAGGTGTTTCAGAAACAGGGAGAGCCCCATAAGTAAACAGAAAGGCCCAAAGAGAACATCCCCTCTGCCTTTGGCATGGATAGTCTGTGTATGTATGCAAGTGGCTGTTAGTTAGTCCAGTGGATGTCATTCACGGTGATTGTCATTGCAAAGTGTATGTAAAACTTCAGTTAAAATCTCGGTCTGAGAGGGGTTTTTCAATTCTCCATAACTCCTGTTTCATTTTACCTACGCTGATTCTGTTTACGCCAAAATGCTCACAGTTGATAATATTTATTTCAAAATTACAAAAAAAGTGTCCTATAATATTATATGTATAACTTGTAAAATGTCTAGCAGCCATTTTCGCAGTATGGGTGAAATTTAAATTCAGTTGTTTTGTACTCTCCATTCTTATGGTCAAAATGATATAGCGAGGACTTGTTTTAAGAAATTTGAACTGCTTCCCTCTCAATGCGTAGTAACCTAATTGTCTTTTATGAAGCAAATTGAAAACATTTCACACCTAGCTAAGTCCTGAACCCAATGACTTGACACCCTTGCTGCTCATAAACTATCCGTCATTGGAACAGTAGTAAGTCATTTTCAATATCAAACTCTTGCTTCTTCAGGAACGTTATCCACGCATGTTATATAGTAGTGTCTATCACACGAATAACACCACAGCCATTCTGTACCATCACCATCAAAGAGAGTTGTGTGCTCATTTAATGTTGTCTGTCCTTCTAGTAGTATAATGTCAATTGCCTTCTTTTCATAGATAAAGCATGGCCAACATTCTTCAAGGCTTGGTTCCCGTCCTTCAGATCCTGATTCAGAAATGAGGACTATATTTTTTCTATGATACGCATAAGTTATATTTCTAATAATTTAATGTGAAGTTGTAAAATAACATTTAAAATAAAAAAAAATTTCGTATTCCAAAATCAAAGGGAATGATTCACAACGAGTAATTACCACAGAAACAATAAAGGAAGTACCAACATTTCAACCGTATCATAATCTAAAAAATCACAAAAAAGTGACTGAAATAAAACTATTTTTAGAACAATCACCAATGCCAATACTATAATTTGATACATGGCAATGCATGTAATTCCTGACGATCATAAAATTTTGTTTGCAATTGACTTCTATATAAATATCGTTTCGTGAAAAATATCACCACATAGACATCTGAATGAAAAGCACATTCCAACAGCATTGAGGATTCCTTCTCGATCTATTCTTAAAATAAGCTCTAAGTCACAAAGTACACTTTCAACAAGTCAAAAATACTTACTTTTTGCAGAAATGTGTTCTGTCACCGCTCGACAGTCTCCTTGTAAACACCGGATTGGGATACATTTGAGATACGAGATTTTGAGTGTGCAAACACAACTTCAATCAGATACTAGATAACAATCATAATGCAAACGGGTCTTCTGATTGGAGTAGAACTACGTGCTTTTGACACACTATAGATTAGGGTGGAGATTTTTTAAAGACTCGGCAAACCCTTATTAAGTTAGTGTTTTGCTTTAAAATGCAACTCTTCCTTATTGCTTGAAAGAATGTCAATCACATTTTGTCTCAAAACTCAGTAGATATTGGAAATTAATTCTTAAATTCAGAACGTTGATACGGCCCCTAATGTAAAACATTAGGCGTTAAGACACGTACTTGTTGGTAATAGCCATGTTTATTACATGATGAATGATAATAATGTTACATGTACCAAAGCAACATCTCATCAACTCATACTAGTACTTCATGCTGTGTCTCGTATCAGAACTGTCCATCTGGTGGGCTGTTCCAAGGCCATGTGTTCTAATCTTAAGATCTCCGCCCTTTTTAGGTCGCCTGAGCTGATTTCATTACAACTAATAGAAAATGTACTTAGATTGTATATCTTTAAAAACTGTTTTTACATTGGTGAATCTTTTTTTTTGTTTCAAAACGCTACTCTTCCTTAATGCTTGAATGGATTTCAACCAAATCTGGTTTGAATTGGGAGTGGGGGATCATTTCATGTGTTGACGGGCCAATAAGAATGTCGTAATAATTTGTATTCAGATATTTGATTCAACCCCTAAGGACTTGTGGAGCAGGCATTTTGGTAATCTAGATAATGCTCTATTCAAAAATTTAGGTTTGTGAAAAAATTACCATGTTTTTCCTACAATTCAATAGAATTGCAGAAAAGGTTGTAGCATTGTGAAAACACAAATCTTTCTATACATTTTTAGAATTTTTTTTCTTTCCTCTATAGTCATGTATGTGTCAGAACACTGATCAATAAGGTTATCTCTGATGAAAACTTGATTCCAAAGACCTTTGCCAAAACATGTATTTCATTATGACGAACAAAAAAATGGGCTTTCTCTCATTACCTTCATACGAAAATAGTTATGGTATAACCCTTTGGTGAAAAATCCAACTATTTGTTGGTCTATCACGGCATTACCACCTACCCTATGCCCGTTATATGCGTCTTGTACTACATCAAGTATATGCTCGGCATACACTTCTACATTCTCGTCCTTCTTTTGTTTGATCGTGGACAGCATATCAATAGCATGTTGCGGATCTACCACGTCAGCGAAGCGTATTCTTAATTGAGTTTTAAGTTGATCCCAAGTGATTTCTGGTTGAATAACATTACCCATAGCTCTATGATTCGTTATCGAGCCACTTACCTAGTTATGGAGTTCCCCTCTGTTACAAGCGGAGCGTCGATTACTCTCGACGTTGCTCTTTTCTCCGTGAATTCCTTGCGGTTTGAGTTCCCCTTTCGTCCTCTTGCTCTTTGAGATTCCTGTTCCTTTGCTTTTTTTTTCTTCCAGTTCGATGCTGTAGGAAAGTGGTCTTACAACAGCAACAGGTTTCCCTTTCCAGTGTTCTGGGAAGTTTCTTCTGGCCTCTTTGATATAGAGTCGATTGAAATCTCTTATTATGTGATTGCTCATACCACTTCTCTGGTGTAATGTTAGTGTTCTTTTGAAAATCCTGGTCACGGCACCAAAAAATAAGACATATATAACACTTCAGGTGCTTATATATGCTTAAAATAACAATCCAACCCGGTAGTACAGGTTCTCTAGTCTTCACATGCAGTTAAAACGAAAGAGTTCGAAAAGTTGAAATAAACTTCTACAGTTAACAAGTTTTAGGTTCCATTGGCCGAATATGGAAATGAGGAGAGAGAGTAACACTGGTGATGTTCTCTGGCCAGTCGTTCTCCCCAAGTCTCTTAGCAACAGTGCGAGCCCCTATTTTATAGACAACGATCACGTTGCCAAACATGGGATATGGTCAAGTGTTCCTAACCCTACCAGAATTTGCCCAAATTTGGTAATACTCCGGTCAAAATATGCTGATCTCACAAATTGAAGTTTCATAAGTATTCAATGACGTAGCTCCAGTTCTATAAACTGACCATAAATGCTTGAATTATGTATTTAACGTGAGACCTTAAGTACTTGACTCTGAAAATGTCAACACTGACCACACTTGACTTTGTGTATCCCGTTACTGACCACACTTGACTTTGTGTATTCCATTACTGACCACTTCACTTTCGTATAATCTTGACTCTTAAGACTATGTACCTATCTAATTCCTTGACCGATAAACAGTTTGATAGCTCTGCACTAAATATCTTCAATTATATAAAATATATTATTAATTAACTCTGATTGGTTATTAACTGCATAATTATTAATCGGATCTTATTTTGTTACAAATGTTACATGTACCAAAGCAACATCTCATCAACTAGTACTTCATGTTGTGTCTCGTATCAGAACTGTCCATCTGGTGGGCTGTCCCAAGGCCATGTGTTCTAATCTTAAGATCTCCGCCCTTTTTAGGTCGCCTGAGCTGATTTCATTACAACTAATAGAAAATGTACTTAGATTGTATATCTTTAAAAACTGTTTTTACATTGGTGAATCTTTTTTTTTGTTTCAAAACGCTACTCTTCCTTAATGCTTGAATGGATTTCAACCAAATCTGGTTTGAATTGGGAGTGGGGGATCATTTCATGTGTTGACGGGCCAATAAGAATGTCGTAATAATTTGTATTCAGATATTTGATTCAACCCCTAAGGACTTGTGGAGCAGGCATTTTGGTAATCTAGACAATGCTCTATTCTAAAATTTAGGTTTGTGAAAAAATTACCATGTTTTTCCTACAATTCAATAGAATTGCAGAAAAGGTTGTAGCATTGTGAAAACACAAATGCTCGATGCTCAAAATGCTTTGTTTCTATACATTTTTAGAATTTTTTTTCTTTCCTCTATAGTCATGTATGTGTCGGAACACTGATCAATAATGTTATCTCTGATGAAAACTTGATTCCAAAGACCGCTTTGCCAAAACATGTATTTCATTATGACGAACAAAAAAATGGGCTTGGTTTGTTTATCAAGAAAATGGGTTTTTACCTTAGTGATTCTCATTCTACTATTGTACATCAATGCTACCAACATATTTTTCTCTCCCATATATTATCAATGAAAGAAACGGTTCTCCTTAATGCTAGGGTAAATTTCAACCAAATTTGTTCTGAAACGTTGTAGGTGGGTTATCATTTCTTAATTTAGGAATTTGATTTGATCCTTAGGGACCTGGGGCGGAGCTCCAAATTGCAAGTTAGTCAGTTTTGCTTTAAAACACAACTCTTCCTTAATGCTTGAAAGAATGTCATTCACATTTTATCTCAAAAATCAGTAGAGATTGGCAATTAATTCTTAAATTCAGAAAGTTGATACAGCCCCTGATGTAACACAGTAGGCGTTAAGACACGTACTTGTTGGTAATAGCCATGTTTATTACATGATGAATGATAATAATGTTACATGTACCAAAGCAACATCTCATCAACTAGTACTTCATGTTGTGTCTCGTATCAGAACTGTCCATCTGGTGGGCTGTCCCAAGGCCATGTGTTCTAATCTTAAGATCTCCGCCCTTTTTAGGTCGCCTGAGCTGATTTCATTACAACTAATAAAAAATGTACTTAGATTGTATATCTATAAAAAGTGTTTTTACATTGGTGAATCTTTTTTTTTGCTTCAAAACGCTACTCTTCCTTAATGCTTGAATGGATTTCAACCAAATCTGGTTTGAATTGGGAGTGGGGGATCATTTCATGTGTTGACGGGCCAATAAGAATGTCGTAATAATTTGTATTCAGATATTTGATTCAACCCCTAAGGACTTGTGGAGCAGGCATTTTGGTAATCTAGATAATGCTCTATTCAAAAATTTAGGTTTGTGAAAAAGTTACCATGTTTTTCCTACAATTCAATAGAATTGCAGAAAAGGTTGTAGCATTGTGAAAACACAAATCTTTCTATACATTTTTAGAATTTTTTTTCTTTCCTCTATAGTCATGTATGTGTCGGAACACTGGTCAATAAGGTTATCTCTGATGAAAACTTGATTCCAAAGACCTTTGCCAAAACATGTATTTCATTATGACGAACAAAAAAATGGGCTTTCTCTCATTACCTTCATACGAAAATAGTTATGGTATAACCCTTTGGTGAAAAATCCAACTATTTGTTGGTCTATCACGGCATTACCACCTACCCTATGCCCGTTATATGCGTCTTGTACTACATCAAGTATATGCTCGGCATACACTTCTACATTCTCGTCCTTCTTTTGTTTGATCGCGGACAGCATATCAATAGCATGTTGCGGATCGTCAGCTGTCGCTGAATAAAATCTCCTACCGCCCCCTTTGCTGACTGGAAAGCTACGAATTTAACTCTACCCGTCGGGGTCTCGGTTAAAGTGGAATAACGTTCTATGTCTTTTATCCACGTTTTGAATTTCTTGGGATCTCCATCGAATGGAGTTACTAATTGTGCCACGCTTTGTACTGCGATAGCTGTACTTACATTGTTCATCTGTACCGCCAACCCTTGAATAACATTACCCATAGCTTCTACCTCGGCCATGATTATTAGGTATCGTAAATATCAAGACTTAGAGCCACTTACCTAGTTATGGAGTCTACGGGTCCTCTGTTACAAGCGGAGCGTAGCGATTACTCCGTCGACGTAGATTTGACGTTTCTTCCTTCTCCGTGAATAGTCTAATTCGTTGCGGTTTGAGTTCCCCTTGGTCGTCCTCTTGTTCTTTGAGATTCCTGTTCCTTTGCTTTTTTTTCTTCCAGTTCGATGCTGAAGGAAAGTGGTCTTACAACAGCAACAGGTTTCTCTTTCCAGTGTTCTGGGAAGTTTCTTCTGGCCTCTTTGATATAGAGTCGATTGAAATCTCTTATTATGTGATTGCTCATACCACTTCTCTGGTGTAATGTTAGTGTTCTTTTGAAAATCCTGGTCACGGCACCAAAAATTAAGACATATATAACACTTCAGGTGCTTATATATGCTTAAAATAACAATCCAACCAGGTAGTACAGGTTCTCTAGTCTTCACATGCAGTTAAAACGAAAGAGTTCGAGAAGTTGAAATAAAGTCTACAGTTAACAAGTTTTAGGTTCCATTGGCCGAATATGGAAATGAGGAGAGAGAGTAACACAGGTGATGTTCTCTGGCCAGTCGTTTTCCCCAAGTCTCTTAGCAACAGTGCGAGCCCCTATTTTATAGACAATGATCACGTTGCCAAACATGGGATATGGTCAAGTGTTCCTAACCCTACCAGAATTTGCCCAAATTTGGTAATACTCCGGTCAAAATATGCTGATCTCACAAATTGAAGTTTCATAAGTATTCAGTGACGTAGCTCGTTCTATAAACTGACCATAAATGCTTGAATTATGTATTTAACGTGAGACCTTAAGTACTTGACTCTGAAAATGTCAACACTGACCACACTTGACTTTGTGTATCCCGTTACTGACCACACTTGACTTTGTGTATTCCATTACTGACCACTTCACTTTCGTATAATCTTGACTCGAAGACTATGTACCTATCTAATTCCTTGACCGATAAACAGTTTGATAGCTCTGCACTAAATATCATCAATTATATAAAATACATTATTAATTAACTCTGATTGGTTATTAACTGCATAATTATTAATCGGATCTTATTTTGTTACAAATGTTACATCTACCAATGCAGCATCTCATCAACTAGTACTTCATGTTGTGTCTCGTATCAGAACTGTCCATCTGGTGGGCTGTCCCAAGGCCATGTGTTCTAATCTTAAGATCTCCGCCCTTTTTAGGTCGCCTGAGCTGATTTCATTACAACTAATAAAAAATGTACTTAGATTGTATATCTATAAAAAGTGTTTTTACATTGGTGAATCTTTTTTTTGCTTCAAAACGCTACTCTTCCTTAATGCTTGAATGGATTTCAACCAAATCTGGTTTGAATTGGGAGTGGGGGATCATTTCATGTGTTGACGGGCCAATAAGAATGTCGTAATAATTTGTATTCAGATATTTGATTCAACCCCTAAGGACTTGTGGAGCAGGCATTTTGGTAATCTAGACAATGCTCTATTCTAAAATTTAGGTTTGTGAAAAAATTACCATGTTTTTCCTACAATTCAATAGAATTGCAGAAAAGGTTGTAGCATTGTGAAAACAAATGCTCGATGCTCAAAATGCTTTGTTTCTTTCTATACAATTTTAGAATTTCTTTTCTTTCCTCTATAGTCATGTATGTGTCGGAACACTGATCAATAATGTTATCTCTGATGAAAACTTGATTCCAAAGACCGCTTTGCCAAAACATGTATTTCATTATGACGAACAAAAAAATGGGCTTGGTTTGTTTATCAAGAAAATGGGTTTTTACCTTAGTGATTCTCATTCTACTATTGTACATCAATGCTACCAACATATTTTTCTCTCCCATATATCATCAATGAAAGAAACGGTTCTCCTTAATGCTAGGGTAAATTTCAACCAAATTTGTTCTGAAACGTTGTAGGTGGGTTATCATTTCTTAATTTAGGAATTTGATTTGATCCTTAGGGACCTGGGGCGGAGCTCCAAATTGCAAGTTAGTCAGTTTTGCTTTAAAACACAACTCTTCCTTAATGCTTGAAAGAATGTCATTCACATTTTATCTCAAAAATCAGTAGAGATTGGCAATTAATTCTTAAATTCAGAAAGTTGATACAGCCCCTGATGTAACACAGTAGGCGTTAAGACACGTACTTGTTGGTAATAGCCATGTTTATTACATGATGAATGATAATAATGTTACATGTACCAAAGCAACATCTCATCAACTAGTACTTCATGTTGTGTCTCGTATCAGAACTGTCCATCTGGTGGGCTGTCCCAAGGCCATGTGTTCTAATCTTAAGATCTCCGCCCTTTTTAGGTCGCCTGAGCTGATTTCATTACAACTAATAAAAAATGTACTTAGATTGTATATCTATAAAAAGTGTTTTTACATTGGTGAATCTTTTTTTTGCTTCAAAACGCTACTCTTCCTTAATGCTTGAATGGATTTCAACCAAATCTGGTTTGAATTGGGAGTGGGGGATCATTTCATGTGTTGACGGGCCAATAAGAATGTCGTAATAATTTGTATTCAGATATTTGATTCAACCCCTAAGGACTTGTGGAGCAGGCATTTTGGTAATCTAGATAATGCTCTATTCAAAAATTTAGGTTTGTGAAAAAGTTACCATGTTTTTCCTACAATTCAATAGAATTGCAGAAAAGGTTGTAGCATTGTGAAAACACAAATCTTTCTATACATTTTTAGAATTTTTTTTCTTTCCTCTATAGTCATGTATGTGTCGGAACACTGGTCAATAAGGTTATCTCTGATGAAAACTTGATTCCAAAGACCTTTGCCAAAACATGTATTTCATTATGACGAACAAAAAAATGGGCTTTCTCTCATTACCTTCATACGAAAATAGTTATGGTATAACCCTTTGGTGAAAAATCCAACTATTTGTTGGTCTATCACGGCATTACCACCTACCCTATGCCCGTTATATGCGTCTTGTACTACATCAAGTATATGCTCGGCATACACTTCTACATTCTCGTCCTTCTTTTGTTTGATCGCGGACAGCATATCAATAGCATGTTGCGGATCGTCAGCTGTCGCTGAATAAAATCTCCTACCGCCCCCTTTGCTGACTGGAAAGCTACGAATTTAACTCTACCCGTCGGGGTCTCGGTTAAAGTGGAATAACGTTCTATGTCTTTTATCCACGTTTTGAATTTCTTGGGATCTCCATCGAATGGAGTTACTAATTGTGCCACGCTTTGTACTGCGATAGCTGTACTTACATTGTTCATCTGTACCGCCAACCCTTGAATAACATTACCCATAGCTTCTACCTCGGCCATGATTATTAGGTATCGTAAATATCAAGACTTAGAGCCACTTACCTAGTTATGGAGTCTACGGGTCCTCTGTTACAAGCGGAGCGTAGCGATTACTCCGTCGACGTAGATTTGACGTTTCTTCCTTCTCCGTGAATAGTCTAATTCGTTGCGGTTTGAGTTCCCCTTGGTCGTCCTCTTGTTCTTTGAGATTCCTGTTCCTTTGCTTTTTTTTCTTCCAGTTCGATGCTGAAGGAAAGTGGTCTTACAACAGCAACAGGTTTCTCTTTCCAGTGTTCTGGGAAGTTTCTTCTGGCCTCTTTGATATAGAGTCGATTGAAATCTCTTATTATGTGATTGCTCATACCACTTCTCTGGTGTAATGTTAGTGTTCTTTTGAAAATCCTGGTCACGGCACCAAAAATTAAGACATATATAACACTTCAGGTGCTTATATATGCTTAAAATAACAATCCAACCAGGTAGTACAGGTTCTCTAGTCTTCACATGCAGTTAAAACGAAAGAGTTCGAGAAGTTGAAATAAAGTCTACAGTTAACAAGTTTTAGGTTCCATTGGCCGAATATGGAAATGAGGAGAGAGAGTAACACAGGTGATGTTCTCTGGCCAGTCGTTTTCCCCAAGTCTCTTAGCAACAGTGCGAGCCCCTATTTTATAGACAATGATCACGTTGCCAAACATGGGATATGGTCAAGTGTTCCTAACCCTACCAGAATTTGCCCAAATTTGGTAATACTCCGGTCAAAATATGCTGATCTCACAAATTGAAGTTTCATAAGTATTCAGTGACGTAGCTCGTTCTATAAACTGACCATAAATGCTTGAATTATGTATTTAACGTGAGACCTTAAGTACTTGACTCTGAAAATGTCAACACTGACCACACTTGACTTTGTGTATCCCGTTACTGACCACACTTGACTTTGTGTATTCCATTACTGACCACTTCACTTTCGTATAATCTTGACTCGAAGACTATGTACCTATCTAATTCCTTGACCGATAAACAGTTTGATAGCTCTGCACTAAATATCATCAATTATATAAAATACATTATTAATTAACTCTGATTGGTTATTAACTGCATAATTATTAATCGGATCTTATTTTGTTACAAATGTTACATCTACCAATGCAGCATCTCATCAACTAGTACTTCATGTTGTGTCTCGTATCAGAACTGTCCATCTGGTGGGCTGTCCCAAGGCCATGTGTTCTAATCTTAAGATCTCCGCCCTTTTTAGGTCGCCTGAGCTGATTTCATTACAACTAATAAAAAATGTACTTAGATTGTATATCTATAAAAAGTGTTTTTATATTGGTGAATCTTTTTTTTGCTTCAAAACGCTACTCTTCCTTAATGCTTGAATGGATTTCAACCAAATCTGGTTTGAATTGGGAGTGGGGGATCATTTCATGTGTTGACGGGCCAATAAGAATGTCGTAATAATTTGTATTCAGATATTTGATTCAACCCCTAAGGACTTGTGGAGCAGGCATTTTGGTAATCTAGACAATGCTCTATTCTAAAATTTAGGTTTGTGAAAAAATTACCATGTTTTTCCTACAATTCAATAGAATTGCAGAAAAGGTTGTAGCATTGTGAAAACAAATGCTCGATGCTCAAAATGCTTTGTTTCTTTCTATACAATTTTAGAATTTCTTTTCTTTCCTCTATAGTCATGTATGTGTCGGAACACTGATCAATAATGTTATCTCTGATGAAAACTTGATTCCAAAGACCGCTTTGCCAAAACATGTATTTCATTATGACGAACAAAAAAATGGGCTTGGTTTGTTTATCAAGAAAATGGGTTTTTACCTTAGTGATTCTCATTCTACTATTGTACATCAATGCTACCAACATATTTTTCTCTCCCATATATCATCAATGAAAGAAACGGTTCTCCTTAATGCTAGGGTAAATTTCAACCAAATTTGTTCTGAAACGTTGTAGGTGGGTTATCATTTCTTAATTTAGGAATTTGATTTGATCCTTAGGGACCTGGGGCGGAGCTCCAAATTGCAAGTTAGTCAGTTTTGCTTTAAAACACAACTCTTCCTTAATGCTTGAAAGAATGTCATTCACATTTTATCTCAAAAATCAGTAGAGATTGGCAATTAATTCTTAAATTCAGAAAGTTGATACAGCCCCTGATGTAACACAGTAGGCGTTAAGACACGTACTTGTTGGTAATAGCCATGTTTATTACATGATGAATGATAATAATGTTACATGTACCAAAGCAACATCTCATCAACTAGTACTTCATGTTGTGTCTCGTATCAGAACTGTCCATCTGGTGGGCTGTCCCAAGGCCATGTGTTCTAATCTTAAGATCTCCGCCCTTTTTAGGTCGCCTGAGCTGATTTCATTACAACTAATAAAAAATGTACTTAGATTGTATATCTATAAAAAGTGTTTTTACATTGGTGAATCTTTTTTTTGCTTCAAAACGCTACTCTTCCTTAATGCTTGAATGGATTTCAACCAAATCTGGTTTGAATTGGGAGTGGGGGATCATTTCATGTGTTGACGGGCCAATAAGAATGTCGTAATAATTTGTATTCAGATATTTGATTCAACCCCTAAGGACTTGTGGAGCAGGCATTTTGGTAATCTAGATAATGCTCTATTCAAAAATTTAGGTTTGTGAAAAAGTTACCATGTTTTTCCTACAATTCAATAGAATTGCAGAAAAGGTTGTAGCATTGTGAAAACACAAATCTTTCTATACATTTTTAGAATTTTTTTTCTTTCCTCTATAGTCATGTATGTGTCGGAACACTGGTCAATAAGGTTATCTCTGATGAAAACTTGATTCCAAAGACCTTTGCCAAAACATGTATTTCATTATGACGAACAAAAAAATGGGCTTTCTCTCATTACCTTCATACGAAAATAGTTATGGTATAACCCTTTGGTGAAAAATCCAACTATTTGTTGGTCTATCACGGCATTACCACCTACCCTATGCCCGTTATATGCGTCTTGTACTACATCAAGTATATGCTCGGCATACACTTCTACATTCTCGTCCTTCTTTTGTTTGATCGCGGACAGCATATCAATAGCATGTTGCGGATCGTCAGCTGTCGCTGAATAAAATCTCCTACCGCCCCCTTTGCTGACTGGAAAGCTACGAATTTAACTCTACCCGTCGGGGTCTCGGTTAAAGTGGAATAACGTTCTATGTCTTTTATCCACGTTTTGAATTTCTTGGGATCTCCATCGAATGGAGTTACTAATTGTGCCACGCTTTGTACTGCGATAGCTGTACTTACATTGTTCATCTGTACCGCCAACCCTTGAATAACATTACCCATAGCTTCTACCTCGGCCATGATTATTAGGTATCGTAAATATCAAGACTTAGAGCCACTTACCTAGTTATGGAGTCTACGGGTCCTCTGTTACAAGCGGAGCGTAGCGATTACTCCGTCGACGTAGATTTGACGTTTCTTCCTTCTCCGTGAATAGTCTAATTCGTTGCGGTTTGAGTTCCCCTTGGTCGTCCTCTTGTTCTTTGAGATTCCTGTTCCTTTGCTTTTTTTTCTTCCAGTTCGATGCTGAAGGAAAGTGGTCTTACAACAGCAACAGGTTTCTCTTTCCAGTGTTCTGGGAAGTTTCTTCTGGCCTCTTTGATATAGAGTCGATTGAAATCTCTTATTATGTGATTGCTCATACCACTTCTCTGGTGTAATGTTAGTGTTCTTTTGAAAATCCTGGTCACGGCACCAAAAATTAAGACATATATAACACTTCAGGTGCTTATATATGCTTAAAATAACAATCCAACCAGGTAGTACAGGTTCTCTAGTCTTCACATGCAGTTAAAACGAAAGAGTTCGAGAAGTTGAAATAAAGTCTACAGTTAACAAGTTTTAGGTTCCATTGGCCGAATATGGAAATGAGGAGAGAGAGTAACACAGGTGATGTTCTCTGGCCAGTCGTTTTCCCCAAGTCTCTTAGCAACAGTGCGAGCCCCTATTTTATAGACAATGATCACGTTGCCAAACATGGGATATGGTCAAGTGTTCCTAACCCTACCAGAATTTGCCCAAATTTGGTAATACTCCGGTCAAAATATGCTGATCTCACAAATTGAAGTTTCATAAGTATTCAGTGACGTAGCTCGTTCTATAAACTGACCATAAATGCTTGAATTATGTATTTAACGTGAGACCTTAAGTACTTGACTCTGAAAATGTCAACACTGACCACACTTGACTTTGTGTATCCCGTTACTGACCACACTTGACTTTGTGTATTCCATTACTGACCACTTCACTTTCGTATAATCTTGACTCGAAGACTATGTACCTATCTAATTCCTTGACCGATAAACAGTTTGATAGCTCTGCACTAAATATCATCAATTATATAAAATACATTATTAATTAACTCTGATTGGTTATTAACTGCATAATTATTAATCGGATCTTATTTTGTTACAAATGTTACATCTACCAATGCAGCATCTCATCAACTAGTACTTCATGTTGTGTCTCGTATCAGAACTGTCCATCTGGTGGGCTGTCCCAAGGCCATGTGTTCTAATCTTAAGATCTCCGCCCTTTTTAGGTCGCCTGAGCTGATTTCATTACAACTAATAAAAAATGTACTTAGATTGTATATCTATAAAAAGTGTTTTTACATTGGTGAATCTTTTTTTTGCTTCAAAACGCTACTCTTCCTTAATGCTTGAATGGATTTCAACCAAATCTGGTTTGAATTGGGAGTGGGGGATCATTTCATGTGTTGACGGGCCAATAAGAATGTCGTAATAATTTGTATTCAGATATTTGATTCAACCCCTAAGGACTTGTGGAGCAGGCATTTTGGTAATCTAGACAATGCTCTATTCTAAAATTTAGGTTTGTGAAAAAATTACCATGTTTTTCCTACAATTCAATAGAATTGCAGAAAAGGTTGTAGCATTGTGAAAACAAATGCTCGATGCTCAAAATGCTTTGTTTCTTTCTATACAATTTTAGAATTTTTTTTCTTTCCTCTATAGTCATGTATGTGTCGGAACACTGATCAATAATGTTATCTCTGATGAAAACTTGATTCCAAAGACCGCTTTGCCAAAACATGTATTTCATTATGACGAACAAAAAAATGGGCTTGGTTTGTTTATCAAGAAAATGGGTTTTTACCTTAGTGATTCTCATTCTACTATTGTACATCAATGCTACCAACATATTTTTCTCTCCCATATATTATCAATGAAAGAAACGGTTCTCCTTAATGCTAGGGTAAATTTCAACCAAATTTGTTCTGAAACGTTGTAGGTGGGTTATCATTTCTTAATTTAGGAATTTGATTTGATCCTTAGGGACCTGGGGCGGAGCTCCAAATTGCAAGTTAGTCAGTTTTGCTTTAAAACACAACTCTTCCTTAATGCTTGAAAGAATGTCATTCACATTTTATCTCAAAAATCAGTAGAGATTGGCAATTAATTCTTAAATTCAGAAAGTTGATACAGCCCCTGATGTAACACAGTAGGCGTTAAGACACGTACTTGTTGGTAATAGCCATGTTTATTACATGATGAATGATAATAATGTTACATGTACCAAAGCAACATCTCATCAACTAGTACTTCATGTTGTGTCTCGTATCAGAACTGTCCATCTGGTGGGCTGTCCCAAGGCCATGTGTTCTAATCTTAAGATCTCCGCCCTTTTTAGGTCGCCTGAGCTGATTTCATTACAACTAATAGAAAATGTACTTAGATTGTATATCTATAAAAAGTGTTTTTACATTGGTGAATCTTTTTTTTTGCTTCAAAACGCTACTCTTCCTTAATGCTTGAATGGATTTCAACCAAATCTGGTTTGAATTGGGAGTGGGGGATCATTTCATGTGTTGACGGGCCAATAAGAATGTCGTAATAATTTGTATTCAGATATTTGATTCAACCCCTAAGGACTTGTGGAGCAGGCATTTTGGTAATCTAGATAATGCTCTATTCAAAAATTTAGGTTTGTGAAAAAGTTACCATGTTTTTCCTACAATTCAATAGAATTGCAGAAAAGGTTGTAGCATTGTGAAAACACAAATCTTTCTATACATTTTTAGAATTTTTTTTCTTTCCTCTATAGTCATGTATGTGTCGGAACACTGGTCAATAAGGTTATCTCTGATGAAAACTTGATTCCAAAGACCTTTGCCAAAACATGTATTTCATTATGACGAACAAAAAAATGGGCTTTCTCTCATTACCTTCATACGAAAATAGTTATGGTATAACCCTTTGGTGAAAAATCCAACTATTTGTTGGTCTATCACGGCATTACCACCTACCCTATGCCCGTTATATGCGTCTTGTACTACATCAAGTATATGCTCGGCATACACTTCTACATTCTCGTCCTTCTTTTGTTTGATCGCGGACAGCATATCAATAGCATGTTGCGGATCGTCAGCTGTCGCTGAATAAAATCTCCTACCGCCCCCTTTGCTGACTGGAAAGCTACGAATTTAACTCTACCCGTCGGGGTCTCGGTTAAAGTGGAATAACGTTCTATGTCTTTTATCCACGTTTTGAATTTCTTGGGATCTCCATCGAATGGAGTTACTAATTGTGCCACGCTTTGTACTGCGATAGCTGTACTTACATTGTTCATCTGTACCGCCAACCCTTGAATAACATTACCCATAGCTTCTACCTCGGCCATGATTATTAGGTATCGTAAATATCAAGACTTAGAGCCACTTACCTAGTTATGGAGTCTACGGGTCCTCTGTTACAAGCGGAGCGTAGCGATTACTCCGTCGACGTAGATTTGACGTTTCTTCCTTCTCCGTGAATAGTCTAATTCGTTGCGGTTTGAGTTCCCCTTGGTCGTCCTCTTGTTCTTTGAGATTCCTGTTCCTTTGCTTTTTTTTCTTCCAGTTCGATGCTGAAGGAAAGTGGTCTTACAACAGCAACAGGTTTCTCTTTCCAGTGTTCTGGGAAGTTTCTTCTGGCCTCTTTGATATAGAGTCGATTGAAATCTCTTATTATGTGATTGCTCATACCACTTCTCTGGTGTAATGTTAGTGTTCTTTTGAAAATCCTGGTCACGGCACCAAAAATTAAGACATATATAACACTTCAGGTGCTTATATATGCTTAAAATAACAATCCAACCAGGTAGTACAGGTTCTCTAGTCTTCACATGCAGTTAAAACGAAAGAGTTCGAGAAGTTGAAATAAAGTCTACAGTTAACAAGTTTTAGGTTCCATTGGCCGAATATGGAAATGAGGAGAGAGAGTAACACAGGTGATGTTCTCTGGCCAGTCGTTTTCCCCAAGTCTCTTAGCAACAGTGCGAGCCCCTATTTTATAGACAATGATCACGTTGCCAAACATGGGATATGGTCAAGTGTTCCTAACCCTACCAGAATTTGCCCAAATTTGGTAATACTCCGGTCAAAATATGCTGATCTCACAAATTGAAGTTTCATAAGTATTCAGTGACGTAGCTCGTTCTATAAACTGACCATAAATGCTTGAATTATGTATTTAACGTGAGACCTTAAGTACTTGACTCTGAAAATGTCAACACTGACCACACTTGACTTTGTGTATCCCGTTACTGACCACACTTGACTTTGTGTATTCCATTACTGACCACTTCACTTTCGTATAATCTTGACTCGAAGACTATGTACCTATCTAATTCCTTGACCGATAAACAGTTTGATAGCTCTGCACTAAATATCATCAATTATATAAAATACATTATTAATTAACTCTGATTGGTTATTAACTGCATAATTATTAATCGGATCTTATTTTGTTACAAATGTTACATCTACCAATGCAGCATCTCATCAACTAGTACTTCATGTTGTGTCTCGTATCAGAACTGTCCATCTGGTGGGCTGTCCCAAGGCCATGTGTTCTAATCTTAAGATCTCCGCCCTTTTTAGGTCGCCTGAGCTGATTTCATTACAACTAATAAAAAATGTACTTAGATTGTATATCTATAAAAAGTGTTTTTATATTGGTGAATCTTTTTTTTGCTTCAAAACGCTACTCTTCCTTAATGCTTGAATGGATTTCAACCAAATCTGGTTTGAATTGGGAGTGGGGGATCATTTCATGTGTTGACGGGCCAATAAGAATGTCGTAATAATTTGTATTCAGATATTTGATTCAACCCCTAAGGACTTGTGGAGCAGGCATTTTGGTAATCTAGACAATGCTCTATTCTAAAATTTAGGTTTGTGAAAAAATTACCATGTTTTTCCTACAATTCAATAGAATTGCAGAAAAGGTTGTAGCATTGTGAAAACAAATGCTCGATGCTCAAAATGCTTTGTTTCTTTCTATACAATTTTAGAATTTCTTTTCTTTCCTCTATAGTCATGTATGTGTCGGAACACTGATCAATAATGTTATCTCTGATGAAAACTTGATTCCAAAGACCGCTTTGCCAAAACATGTATTTCATTATGACGAACAAAAAAATGGGCTTGGTTTGTTTATCAAGAAAATGGGTTTTTACCTTAGTGATTCTCATTCTACTATTGTACATCAATGCTACCAACATATTTTTCTCTCCCATATATCATCAATGAAAGAAACGGTTCTCCTTAATGCTAGGGTAAATTTCAACCAAATTTGTTCTGAAACGTTGTAGGTGGGTTATCATTTCTTAATTTAGGAATTTGATTTGATCCTTAGGGACCTGGGGCGGAGCTCCAAATTGCAAGTTAGTCAGTTTTGCTTTAAAACACAACTCTTCCTTAATGCTTGAAAGAATGTCATTCACATTTTATCTCAAAAATCAGTAGAGATTGGCAATTAATTCTTAAATTCAGAAAGTTGATACAGCCCCTGATGTAACACAGTAGGCGTTAAGACACGTACTTGTTGGTAATAGCCATGTTTATTACATGATGAATGATAATAATGTTACATGTACCAAAGCAACATCTCATCAACTAGTACTTCATGTTGTGTCTCGTATCAGAACTGTCCATCTGGTGGGCTGTCCCAAGGCCATGTGTTCTAATCTTAAGATCTCCGCCCTTTTTAGGTCGCCTGAGCTGATTTCATTACAACTAATAAAAAATGTACTTAGATTGTATATCTATAAAAAGTGTTTTTACATTGGTGAATCTTTTTTTTGCTTCAAAACGCTACTCTTCCTTAATGCTTGAATGGATTTCAACCAAATCTGGTTTGAATTGGGAGTGGGGGATCATTTCATGTGTTGACGGGCCAATAAGAATGTCGTAATAATTTGTATTCAGATATTTGATTCAACCCCTAAGGACTTGTGGAGCAGGCATTTTGGTAATCTAGATAATGCTCTATTCAAAAATTTAGGTTTGTGAAAAAGTTACCATGTTTTTCCTACAATTCAATAGAATTGCAGAAAAGGTTGTAGCATTGTGAAAACACAAATCTTTCTATACATTTTTAGAATTTTTTTTCTTTCCTCTATAGTCATGTATGTGTCGGAACACTGGTCAATAAGGTTATCTCTGATGAAAACTTGATTCCAAAGACCTTTGCCAAAACATGTATTTCATTATGACGAACAAAAAAATGGGCTTTCTCTCATTACCTTCATACGAAAATAGTTATGGTATAACCCTTTGGTGAAAAATCCAACTATTTGTTGGTCTATCACGGCATTACCACCTACCCTATGCCCGTTATATGCGTCTTGTACTACATCAAGTATATGCTCGGCATACACTTCTACATTCTCGTCCTTCTTTTGTTTGATCGCGGACAGCATATCAATAGCATGTTGCGGATCGTCAGCTGTCGCTGAATAAAATCTCCTACCGCCCCCTTTGCTGACTGGAAAGCTACGAATTTAACTCTACCCGTCGGGGTCTCGGTTAAAGTGGAATAACGTTCTATGTCTTTTATCCACGTTTTGAATTTCTTGGGATCTCCATCGAATGGAGTTACTAATTGTGCCACGCTTTGTACTGCGATAGCTGTACTTACATTGTTCATCTGTACCGCCAACCCTTGAATAACATTACCCATAGCTTCTACCTCGGCCATGATTATTAGGTATCGTAAATATCAAGACTTAGAGCCACTTACCTAGTTATGGAGTCTACGGGTCCTCTGTTACAAGCGGAGCGTAGCGATTACTCCGTCGACGTAGATTTGACGTTTCTTCCTTCTCCGTGAATAGTCTAATTCGTTGCGGTTTGAGTTCCCCTTGGTCGTCCTCTTGTTCTTTGAGATTCCTGTTCCTTTGCTTTTTTTTCTTCCAGTTCGATGCTGAAGGAAAGTGGTCTTACAACAGCAACAGGTTTCTCTTTCCAGTGTTCTGGGAAGTTTCTTCTGGCCTCTTTGATATAGAGTCGATTGAAATCTCTTATTATGTGATTGCTCATACCACTTCTCTGGTGTAATGTTAGTGTTCTTTTGAAAATCCTGGTCACGGCACCAAAAATTAAGACATATATAACACTTCAGGTGCTTATATATGCTTAAAATAACAATCCAACCAGGTAGTACAGGTTCTCTAGTCTTCACATGCAGTTAAAACGAAAGAGTTCGAGAAGTTGAAATAAAGTCTACAGTTAACAAGTTTTAGGTTCCATTGGCCGAATATGGAAATGAGGAGAGAGAGTAACACAGGTGATGTTCTCTGGCCAGTCGTTTTCCCCAAGTCTCTTAGCAACAGTGCGAGCCCCTATTTTATAGACAATGATCACGTTGCCAAACATGGGATATGGTCAAGTGTTCCTAACCCTACCAGAATTTGCCCAAATTTGGTAATACTCCGGTCAAAATATGCTGATCTCACAAATTGAAGTTTCATAAGTATTCAGTGACGTAGCTCGTTCTATAAACTGACCATAAATGCTTGAATTATGTATTTAACGTGAGACCTTAAGTACTTGACTCTGAAAATGTCAACACTGACCACACTTGACTTTGTGTATCCCGTTACTGACCACACTTGACTTTGTGTATTCCATTACTGACCACTTCACTTTCGTATAATCTTGACTCGAAGACTATGTACCTATCTAATTCCTTGACCGATAAACAGTTTGATAGCTCTGCACTAAATATCATCAATTATATAAAATACATTATTAATTAACTCTGATTGGTTATTAACTGCATAATTATTAATCGGATCTTATTTTGTTACAAATGTTACATCTACCAATGCAGCATCTCATCAACTAGTACTTCATGTTGTGTCTCGTATCAGAACTGTCCATCTGGTGGGCTGTCCCAAGGCCATGTGTTCTAATCTTAAGATCTCCGCCCTTTTTAGGTCGCCTGAGCTGATTTCATTACAACTAATAAAAAATGTACTTAGATTGTATATCTATAAAAAGTGTTTTTACATTGGTGAATCTTTTTTTTGCTTCAAAACGCTACTCTTCCTTAATGCTTGAATGGATTTCAACCAAATCTGGTTTGAATTGGGAGTGGGGGATCATTTCATGTGTTGACGGGCCAATAAGAATGTCGTAATAATTTGTATTCAGATATTTGATTCAACCCCTAAGGACTTGTGGAGCAGGCATTTTGGTAATCTAGACAATGCTCTATTCTAAAATTTAGGTTTGTGAAAAAATTACCATGTTTTTCCTACAATTCAATAGAATTGCAGAAAAGGTTGTAGCATTGTGAAAACAAATGCTCGATGCTCAAAATGCTTTGTTTCTTTCTATACAATTTTAGAATTTTTTTTCTTTCCTCTATAGTCATGTATGTGTCGGAACACTGATCAATAATGTTATCTCTGATGAAAACTTGATTCCAAAGACCGCTTTGCCAAAACATGTATTTCATTATGACGAACAAAAAAATGGGCTTGGTTTGTTTATCAAGAAAATGGGTTTTTACCTTAGTGATTCTCATTCTACTATTGTACATCAATGCTACCAACATATTTTTCTCTCCCATATATCATCAATGAAAGAAACGGTTCTCCTTAATGCTAGGGTAAATTTCAACCAAATTTGTTCTGAAACGTTGTAGGTGGGTTATCATTTCTTAATTTAGGAATTTGATTTGATCCTTAGGGACCTGGGGCGGAGCTCCAAATTGCAAGTTAGTCAGTTTTGCTTTAAAACACAACTCTTCCTTAATGCTTGAAAGAATGTCATTCACATTTTATCTCAAAAATCAGTAGAGATTGGCAATTAATTCTTAAATTCAGAAAGTTGATACAGCCCCTGATGTAACACAGTAGGCGTTAAGACACGTACTTGTTGGTAATAGCCATGTTTATTACATGATGAATGATAATAATGTTACATGTACCAAAGCAACATCTCATCAACTAGTACTTCATGTTGTGTCTCGTATCAGAACTGTCCATCTGGTGGGCTGTCCCAAGGCCATGTGTTCTAATCTTAAGATCTCCGCCCTTTTTAGGTCGCCTGAGCTGATTTCATTACAACTAATAGAAAATGTACTTAGATTGTATATCTTTAAAAACTGTTTTTACATTGGTGAATCTTTTTTTTTGTTTCAAAACGCTACTCTTCCTTAATGCTTGAATGGATTTCAACCAAATCTGGTTTGAATTGGGAGTGGGGGATCATTTCATGTGTTGACGGGCCAATAAGAATGTCGTAATAATTTGTATTCAGATATTTGATTCAACCCCTAAGGACTTGTGGAGCAGGCATTTTGGTAATCTAGATAATGCTCTATTCAAAAATTTAGGTTTGTGAAAAAATTACCATGTTTTTCCTACAATTCAATAGAATTGCAGAAAAGGTTGTAGCATTGTGAAAACACAAATCTTTCTATACATTTTTAGAATTTTTTTTCTTTCCTCTATAGTCATGTATGTGTCGGAACACTGGTCAATAAGGTTATCTCTGATGAAAACTTGATTCCAAAGACCTTTGCCAAAACATGTATTTCATTATGACGAACAAAAAAATGGGCTTTCTCTCATTACCTTCATACGAAAATAGTTATGGTATAACCCTTTGGTGAAAAATCCAACTATTTGTTGGTCTATCACGGCATTACCACCTACCCTATGCCCGTTATATGCGTCTTGTACTACATCAAGTATATGCTCGGCATACACTTCTACATTCTCGTCCTTCTTTTGTTTGATCGCGGACAGCATATCAATAGCATGTTGCGGATCGTCAGCTGTCGCTGAATAAAATCTCCTACCGCCCCCTTTGCTGACTGGAAAGCTACGAATTTAACTCTACCCGTCGGGGTCTCGGTTAAAGTGGAATAACGTTCTATGTCTTTTATCCACGTTTTGAATTTCTTGGGATCTCCATCGAATGGAGTTACTAATTGTGCCACGCTTTGTACTGCGATAGCTGTACTTACATTGTTCATCTGTACCGCCAACCCTTGAATAACATTACCCATAGCTTCTACCTCGGCCATGATTATTAGGTATCGTAAATATCAAGACTTAGAGCCACTTACCTAGTTATGGAGTCTACGGGTCCTCTGTTACAAGCGGAGCGTAGCGATTACTCCGTCGACGTAGATTTGACGTTTCTTCCTTCTCCGTGAATAGTCTAATTCGTTGCGGTTTGAGTTCCCCTTGGTCGTCCTCTTGTTCTTTGAGATTCCTGTTCCTTTGCTTTTTTTTTTCTTCCAGTTCGATGCTGAAGGAAAGTGGTCTTACAACAGCAACAGGTTTCTCTTTCCAGTGTTCTGGGAAGTTTCTTCTGGCCTCTTTGATATAGAGTCGATTGAAATCTCTTATTATGTGATTGCTCATACCACTTCTCTGGTGTAATGTTAGTGTTCTTTTGAAAATCCTGGTCACGGCACCAAAAATTAAGACATATATAACACTTCAGGTGCTTATATATGCTTAAAATAACAATCCAACCAGGTAGTACAGGTTCTCTAGTCTTCACATGCAGTTAAAACGAAAGAGTTCGAGAAGTTGAAATAAAGTCTACAGTTAACAAGTTTTAGGTTCCATTGGCCGAATATGGAAATGAGGAGAGAGAGTAACACAGGTGATGTTCTCTGGCCAGTCGTTTTCCCCAAGTCTCTTAGCAACAGTGCGAGCCCCTATTTTATAGACAATGATCACGTTGCCAAACATGGGATATGGTCAAGTGTTCCTAACCCTACCAGAATTTGCCCAAATTTGGTAATACTCCGGTCAAAATATGCTGATCTCACAAATTGAAGTTTCATAAGTATTCAGTGACGTAGCTCGTTCTATAAACTGACCATAAATGCTTGAATTATGTATTTAACGTGAGACCTTAAGTACTTGACTCTGAAAATGTCAACACTGACCACACTTGACTTTGTGTATCCCGTTACTGACCACACTTGACTTTGTGTATTCCATTACTGACCACTTCACTTTCGTATAATCTTGACTCGAAGACTATGTACCTATCTAATTCCTTGACCGATAAACAGTTTGATAGCTCTGCACTAAATATCATCAATTATATAAAATACATTATTAATTAACTCTGATTGGTTATTAACTGCATAATTATTAATCGGATCTTATTTTGTTACAAATGTTACATCTACCAATGCAGCATCTCATCAACTAGTACTTCATGTTGTGTCTCGTATCAGAACTGTCCATCTGGTGGGCTGTCCCAAGGCCATGTGTTCTAATCTTAAGATCTCCGCCCTTTTTAGGTCGCCTGAGCTGATTTCATTACAACTAATAAAAAATGTACTTAGATTGTATATCTATAAAAAGTGTTTTTACATTGGTGAATCTTTTTTTTGCTTCAAAACGCTACTCTTCCTTAATGCTTGAATGGATTTCAACCAAATCTGGTTTGAATTGGGAGTGGGGGATCATTTCATGTGTTGACGGGCCAATAAGAATGTCGTAATAATTTGTATTCAGATATTTGATTCAACCCCTAAGGACTTGTGGAGCAGGCATTTTGGTAATCTAGACAATGCTCTATTCTAAAATTTAGGTTTGTGAAAAAATTACCATGTTTTTCCTACAATTCAATAGAATTGCAGAAAAGGTTGTAGCATTGTGAAAACAAATGCTCGATGCTCAAAATGCTTTGTTTCTTTCTATACAATTTTAGAATTTTTTTTCTTTCCTCTATAGTCATGTATGTGTCGGAACACTGATCAATAATGTTATCTCTGATGAAAACTTGATTCCAAAGACCGCTTTGCCAAAACATGTATTTCATTATGACGAACAAAAAAATGGGCTTGGTTTGTTTATCAAGAAAATGGGTTTTTACCTTAGTGATTCTCATTCTACTATTGTACATCAATGCTACCAACATATTTTTCTCTCCCATATATCATCAATGAAAGAAACGGTTCTCCTTAATGCTAGGGTAAATTTCAACCAAATTTGTTCTGAAACGTTGTAGGTGGGTTATCATTTCTTAATTTAGGAATTTGATTTGATCCTTAGGGACCTGGGGCGGAGCTCCAAATTGCAAGTTAGTCAGTTTTGCTTTAAAACACAACTCTTCCTTAATGCTTGAAAGAATGTCATTCACATTTTATCTCAAAAATCAGTAGAGATTGGCAATTAATTCTTAAATTCAGAAAGTTGATACAGCCCCTGATGTAACACAGTAGGCGTTAAGACACGTACTTGTTGGTAATAGCCATGTTTATTACATGATGAATGATAATAATGTTACATGTACCAAAGCAACATCTCATCAACTAGTACTTCATGTTGTGTCTCGTATCAGAACTGTCCATCTGGTGGGCTGTCCCAAGGCCATGTGTTCTAATCTTAAGATCTCCGCCCTTTTTAGGTCGCCTGAGCTGATTTCATTACAACTAATAGAAAATGTACTTAGATTGTATATCTTTAAAAACTGTTTTTACATTGGTGAATCTTTTTTTTTGTTTCAAAACGCTACTCTTCCTTAATGCTTGAATGGATTTCAACCAAATCTGGTTTGAATTGGGAGTGGGGGATCATTTCATGTGTTGACGGGCCAATAAGAATGTCGTAATAATTTGTATTCAGATATTTGATTCAACCCCTAAGGACTTGTGGAGCAGGCATTTTGGTAATCTAGATAATGCTCTATTCAAAAATTTAGGTTTGTGAAAAAATTACCATGTTTTTCCTACAATTCAATAGAATTGCAGAAAAGGTTGTAGCATTGTGAAAACACAAATCTTTCTATACATTTTTAGAATTTTTTTTCTTTCCTCTATAGTCATGTATGTGTCGGAACACTGGTCAATAAGGTTATCTCTGATGAAAACTTGATTCCAAAGACCTTTGCCAAAACATGTATTTCATTATGACGAACAAAAAAATGGGCTTTCTCTCATTACCTTCATACGAAAATAGTTATGGTATAACCCTTTGGTGAAAAATCCAACTATTTGTTGGTCTATCACGGCATTACCACCTACCCTATGCCCGTTATATGCGTCTTGTACTACATCAAGTATATGCTCGGCATACACTTCTACATTCTCGTCCTTCTTTTGTTTGATCGCGGACAGCATATCAATAGCATGTTGCGGATCGTCAGCTGTCGCTGAATAAAATCTCCTACCGCCCCCTTTGCTGACTGGAAAGCTACGAATTTAACTCTACCCGTCGGGGTCTCGGTTAAAGTGGAATAACGTTCTATGTCTTTTATCCACGTTTTGAATTTTTTGGGATCTCCATCGAATGGAGTTACTAATTGTGCCACGCTTTGTACTGCGATAGCTGTACTTACATTGTTCATCTGTACCGCCAACCCTTGAATAACATTACCCATAGCTTCTACCTCGGCCATGATTATTAGGTATCGTAAATATCAAGACTTAGAGCCACTTACCTAGTTATGGAGTCTACGGGTCCTCTGTTACAAGCGGAGCGTAGCGATTACTCCGTCGACGTAGATTTGACGTTTCTTCCTTCTCCGTGAATAGTCTAATTCGTTGCGGTTTGAGTTCCCCTTGGGCGTCCTCTTGCTCTTTGAGATTCCTGTTCCTTTGCTTTTTTTTTTCTTCCAGTTCGATGCTGTAGGAAAGTGGTCTTACAACAGCAACAGGTTTCCCTTTCCAGTGTTCTGGGAAGTTTCTTCTGGCCTCTTTGATATAGAGTCGATTGAAATCTCTTATTATGTGATTGCTCATACCACTTCTCTGGTGTAATGTTAGTGTTCTTTTGAAAATCCTGGTCACGGCACCAAAAATTAAGACATATATAACACTTCAGGTGCTTATATATGCTTAAAATAACAATCCAACCAGGTAGTACAGGTTCTCTAGTCTTCACATGCAGTTAAAACGAAAGAGTTCGAGAAGTTGAAATAAAGTCTACAGTTAACAAGTTTTAGGTTCCATTGGCCGAATATGGAAATGAGGAGAGAAACACAGGTGATGTTCTCTGGCCAGTCGTTTTCCCCAAGTCTCTTAGCAACAGTGCGAGCCCCTATTTTATAGACAATGATCACGTTGCCAAACATGGGATATGGTCAAGTGTTCCTAACCCTACCAGAATTTGCCCAAATTTGGTAATACTCCGGTCAAAATATGCTGATCTCACAAATTGAAGTTTCATAAGTATTCAGTGACGTAGCTCGTTCTATAAACTGACCATAAATGCTTGAATTATGTATTTAACGTGAGACCTTAAGTACTTGACTCTGAAAATGTCAACACTGACCACACTTGACTTTGTGTATCCCGTTACTGACCACACTTGACTTTGTGTATTCCATTACTGACCACTTCACTTTCGTATAATCTTGACTCGAAGACTATGTACCTATCTAATTCCTTGACCGATAAACAGTTTGATAGCTCTGCACTAAATATCATCAATTATATAAAATACATTATTAATTAACTCTGATTGGTTATTAACTGCATAATTATTAATCGGATCTTATTTTGTTACAAATGTTACATCTACCAATGCAGCATCTCATCAACTAGTACTTCATGTTGTGTCTCGTATCAGAACTGTCCATCTGGTGGGCTGTCCCAAGGCCATGTGTTCTAATCTTAAGATCTCCGCCCTTTTTAGGTCGCCTGTGCTGATTTCATTGCAACTAATAAAAACGTACTTAGATTGTATATCTATAAAAAGTGTTTTTACATTGGTTAATCATTTTTTTGCTTCAAAACGCTACTCTTCCTTAATGCTTGAATGGATTTCAACCAAATTTGGTTTGAATTGGGAGTGGGGGATCATTTCATGTGTTGACGGGCCAATAAGAAAGTCATAATAATTTGTATTCAGATATTTGATTCAACCCCTAAGGACTTGTGGAGCAGGCATTTTGGTAATCTTGACAATGCTCTATTCAAAAATTTAGGTTTGTGAAAAAATTACCATGTTTTTCCTACAATTCAATAGAATTGCAGAAAAGGTTGTAGCATTGTGAAAACACAAATGCTCGATGCTCAAAATGCTTTGTTTCTTTCTATACATTTTCAGAATTTTTTTTCTTTCCTCTATAACCATGTATGTGTCAGAACACTGATCAATAAGGTTATCTCTGATGAAAACTTGATTCCAAAGACCGCTTTGCCAAAACATGTATTTCATTATGACGAACAAAAAAATGGGCTTGGTTTGTTTATCAAGAAAATGGGTTTTTACATTAGTGATTTTCATTCTACTATTGTACATCAATGCTACCAACATATTTTTCTCTCCCATATATCATCAATGAAAGAAACGATTCTCCTTAATGCTAGGGTAAATTTCAACCAAATTTGTTCTGAAACATTGTAGGTGGGTCATCATTTCTTAATTCAGGAAGTTGATTTGATCCTTAGGGATCTGGTCGGAGCTTCAAATAGCTAGTTTGGCATATAAAATATAGATATACAATTGGTTAATTAAAGTAATCCAGTTGGATTAATTACTTAAGTATACAATTTGTTCCACAAGTGTTACACAATAATTACTCCGACACGTGGTATTTGAGTTAAATTTTATTTCTTGCCGTGGTTTCACAAGATCCTGTTCAAGTCCACCCTCGTCTCCCGCTTAAGTTCCTACTCCCCTTTACAGGCCCGCACTGCCTTGTCTAGCTCCCGAGCTCTAGTCTCCAACCACTCTCCTGCTACTCCCTTTCTACTGTCTATTGTCTTAGTATTAATAATACCATAACACTTCAATTCTAACTAAGCCCCGATTGGATGACAATACCCCACCTCACGAGGCATATAATTATCAAGGCATGTGCAAGCTCATGTAACCTTCTCTCAGGGATCCCGATGTACTTTACCGTCCAGTATGCTATCTACTCTGATCGACGATCCCTCTCCAGCTAGGTGCGTGAGGCACACCCTTGATATCTAAGGACTACCAAACTGCCTGTCCATCACAGGGCGTTAACCCTGGTCCAGTGCCTGACTTTTGACACCTGTTGTTATTGTTTCCAGAGAACCTGTTGTACTTTAAATTTCTGTTTTAAATTATATTCTCTAAATTGTATTTCTACTACCCATTTTGTTACATACATTCCCCTCAAAGAATATTAACCAATATTCTTAAAATTAATTAAACAAAATGTGAAAACCAGTTAACTGTGTCCTATTCTAACGAATAACAAGCATGCAAAATCTTTCACCAGTCAGTAATAATTCCAAAGTAAATATTTCCACATAATCATCCACAACACCGAAGTGCCAACAGTACATGTCACTCATGTTCCAGGAGAACACATAGAAATCCTTTACTAAGACACTGTCAATCCTGCTTGTTCCTATTAATAATCCATCAGGTTTAAAAATCCATGGTTTGTAATCACGGTCCATGATCACTGTTTAGGAATCCATCAGGTTAATCACACAGGATGATAGCTGACTATCACTCAACAGCTGTAATTCGTCCTGTGTCCATTTGTTCCCACGAGTAACATACTCCGTGCATCATATACGTACTGAATATAAAGGTTTTCGGAAAGGCTATAATTATTGTTCGTGAATTCCACCGTCTTTATACGCAGACGTGTCCTCTGCATTTGTCCTTATAGCATCCTTTTTGCACAGTCCTCATTTATGTGAAGGACTTATAATTAAGTTATAATTCATGGACGTTGCATGTTATGTCCGTTATGTGTGGTACACGAGTTGTAGTATAACAGGAGTGTACTTAATGGTTCCTGAAGGCAGTATATGCAGTGCCACGAATATCAGCTGTTCATTGCAGTACCATATAATAAAAACACACGGGAGTATATTTTATGTCCATTGAGCCAGATAATAATTCACCTTATCCTGGGGAGTATACTTGGACTTAAATACTTATTTACAGTACGACACAATTGTTAATACAATACAGGTTGCGACGTTGTTACGGCTTGATTAAGTAATGTCTGATTAACACTGGCTTATCACTTCCTAGTTCGCTGCATCAATGTCCAGAGCGCGCTGGTTTCTTTCACTAAGGGACCTGGCTTGTCCCTTTCTGATGATGAGGACGTGGCTTCCGCGTGTCCTGTAGCGTTGTCTACGCTTCTCGGGTTAACCGGCATCGTCTCCATGTCTGGTGAATTTGTGACCTTGGGATCTGACCTCTTAAGTAATAGTAATAGAATTTTGCTTTTCAATTTAATTCTCCAAAACAGTATGGCGAACCCGCCAGCTAACACAATGAAGGACAGCCCAATACATACGGGAAGTAAATGGTCTGCATGGGTCTTTGTATGTATTGGGTATGTATATGTATATATTTTGCGCATCCCCCTTATCTCAGTGACAAGATGATTCATTGGAATCCGATCGATTTCTCTAAGCCTTTTTGGTATTTCAATGGCCTTAAACTGTGGTACGGCCTAAATGATTACAATAACCGAAGATTAATAAAGGTATCATTGTAAGCCAGTATCTGTGTCTCGGTAAAGTTATATTTGCTCTCCCGGAAGTAGTATGGGGGTAATATTAAATAGTCACTTGATGCGGAGCATGTCATCTGTAATTTGATGACGCTTAACTATTTCCTTGTGATTACCCGTTTTGGTATTTGGACAAACTACAGCAAACCGCAGTTCTCTGTTTGTCACCACCACCCATCTTCCATCTACAGTATACCTAGCCTTCGGTAATATTGATTCTGGTATTACCACAGTCTTACAGAATTCTTTTATGCTACTTTTGTGGTCCAGAAATAGGGCAACAACACATAGCCGGTTTATATTTGTGGGGTAGATCGGGCTCTTAACTTCACAATAGCTAAAGCGAGAGTTACCGCATCTGGTTTGCTCTTCCGTATTCAACAACAAGAAGCGAGTACGGTCAGCGTTAACTGCTAACATGGTCGCCTCTAGATCATAATGAGCAACCATGTCCTCTTTTCTCGCAGGTTCATGATACTTTATACCCACCATTGGGGAAGGAATATTGTGAACTTCATACATATCATATAAACTATCAGAGTCTAGTAGCGGAACACTAATTATTATGACGATCTTGTTTTCATCGAGTTCGGTTGTACACGTCAGCGACTTATAGAAATTCCATAATTCTCGCCTAGGATCATAAGGTAATCTGAAGTTTGCTGGCAATTGAGCGTCAATTTGGAGCAATAACGAACTCCGTTTCGTTGGAGAGATGACACTTGGTGATAAATGACCTAGTGAGAGCATGTTCAGCTGTAACTTCAAATTTTCAAGATAAAACATTCCTGCATCGCATAAATATTTGAGCTCGGCAAGGTCCGATTTAAGCTGAGCATGTATCTGTACAAAGTGTTCGAATTCCCGAAACTGCCCTTCTAACACTTTTTGTGGCATTCGCTATTTTATGGTCCAGCTCAAGGACATTCAGGATCAGTTTGTTGATTGCTTGTCTATTTTCAGATACCTGAACTCTTGTAATGTTTATTATCGACTTCAACAAACATATCTTCAACAACATGTAAAAAGCCTACGATACCACCTGGCAGTATGGCATGATGAAAGATCTCCATGATATTGGCATAAGTGGTCACCTACCAATTTTTATATCTAACTATCTATCCGACAGACGTTTTAAAGTAAGAGTTGGGTCAACCTTCTGCGATGCTGCTAAGCAAGGAGGAATTCTATCAGTAACATTATCTGGTCTTCCTCATCTGCTATAGGTCAAAACATATGCATACGATAGAGCGACAACTACAACAATGCCTTAATAAAATACAATCCTGGGCAGATGAAAATGGTTTCCGTTTTTCAAAATCCAAAACTGTATGCATGCACTTCTGTCAAAAAAGAAAACCACACAATGACCCCGAACTCTCTTTCGATGGCAATCCTATACCAGTTGTCCAACAAACCAAATTTCTTGGCCTGATCTTTGACAAGTGCTCCAAAGCGATCAACATTTTACGGATCCTTTCCCATACTGATTGGGGAGCAGATCGGGAAATGCTTCTGCGCTTAAATCGAACACTTGTCCGATCCAAACTAGACTATGGCTCTATTGTTTATGGGTCAGCACGCAAATCTTACCTGCAGATGCTTGACCCAATTCACAATCAGGTACTGCGTTTGGCTTTAGGGGCTTTTCGAACAACACCAGTTAAAAGCCTCTATGTCGAATGTAATGAACCATCTCTTGAGGACCGAAGAACTAATTTTACACTCCAGTTCGCGGCTCACCTCAAATCAAATCCGAAAAATCCTGCTTTTGAACCGGTATTCAATCCTAGATATGAAGACATATTTGATCGAAATGAAAAACTCATTCCAACATTTGACCTACGGGTAAAAAAGACCCTCCAAAAACTGAACATTGATTTCTTGCAAATATCTACCGTAGAAACTCCTATTATTCCGCCTTGGATAACCAAACCAGTCCAGATTGACTTGTCTCTGCATGACAACAGTAAGTCAATCACTATCCCAGACGTCTACAGAGCAAATTTTCATGAACTCCTTATGAAATACCCCTCTTATCACGTCCTTTATACAGACGGTTCAAAAAATGGGGAAAGAGTTGCAGCAGCTTGCTACTCAACGCGCTCCACCTCATCCATTCGCCTTAATAATAATAATAATAATAATAATAGACTTTATTTCAGGTCGATAACACTTTGAGTCAAAGACTCTTCTTACAAGCGGTCGACAGTAAAATGTACAGTATTTACAACATTAAATTACATTGTATTATTAAAAGGTTATAACATCACATATAGAGTAAATGTATCACAGTGAACATAGTTTTAATTTGGATCATTAATTAAAAGTAGTGCACTACATAAAGCTCATGATGCATATATATTGGAATTAAAACACATATTCAAGTGTCCAATATACATATATGTCAATGTGACAAATAATAAAATTTAACTGACTATACGCTAATATAGCATATATTAAAATTGATTGGTTGTAGCTAAAAAGATGGACATTCAATTCTAAACTAAAAGTTACTGGACAGTCATATTACTAAAACCTTACAAGGCCACTGGAAAGTAGTTAGAATCATAACTAAGATAGATTTAAAAAGTGTTTTTTGCATTCCACCTTGAAAGTTTTTAATGTCCCACTTCCAGTCACAGTAACTGGTAAACTGTTCCAGAGTGAAAGACCATTGTATATAAATGAACTTTTAAATTTTTCAGTTTTGTGTTGAGGTAATACATATTTACCTGAAGTTGCTGTCCTAGTTTTCTTGTTATGGACATTGGAGACCAGGGTATTACAATTTAGATAGTTTGGACATAGTTTGTTGATAACGTTAAGCATCAGTATACACTCATTATACTTCACCCTGTTGCTGAAAGGTAACCATTTAAGTTTTAAAAATAGTTCATCTCCAGAGACAACGTAGTCAGCATCTAAAATTATGCGGAGTATTCGTGTTTGCATTCTTTCAAGTTTTTTCAGGTATGTTTGAGAACAATGCCCCCAAACATTAGAACAATAATCAAAGTATGGTAAAATGAAACAGTTAAAAAACGTGATTCTTGAAGATACTGGTAAAAATTGTTTAATTCTACACAGTTGGAATATTTTGAAATTTACTTTTTTGATTACTTCTTGGGCGTGTTTATCCCAAGTAAGTGTATCATCTATGCACACGCCTAGTAATTTTTCGTTTTTCACATTTTTTAATTCTGAATCACCAGACTCGTCACATGATATACACAGTTCATTTGACAGTCTCTGTTTTCTCTGTTTGCTACCTATCAACATTACTTTTGTTTTTTCTGTATTAATAACCATTTTGTTTGATTCACACCAACTTTTTACATTAGAAAAATCAGATTGCAGACAAGACTCAATAACATCAATATTTTTGTCTGCTTTTTGCATTGATTTGTCATCTGCATACATGAAAATTTCACACTGATTTGAGTAAAGAGGCATATCATTTACGTACAATAAAAACATCAATGGTCCAATTATTGAACCTTGGGGTACACCGGTTGTTACTTCATTTGGATTACTTAAACAAGTCTTAAAAGAAACACTCTGTAGTCGTTGTGATAGGTAAGATGTAAAAAAGAGTATTGTATTTTCTGAACATCCATATATTTTCATTTTTTGGAGTAGGATTTTATGATCGACAAGGTTAAACGCCTTTCTAAAATCAATGTACATGACACCAATAAGGTTACCTTTGTCTACCTCCTCATACCATCTGTTTGTTAAAGCTGTTAAAGCAGTTTGACAGGAATGCATACTTCTAAAACCAGATTGGTTTCCAATAATTAAGTTATGCTCTGTTAAAAATCTATACAAGATAGAATGAACATGTTTTTCTAGAAGTTTAGACAGGACAGGTAAAACTGATATTGGTCTATAGTTACTGACAACGCTTTTCTCACCCTTTTTAAAAATTGGGTTAACTTTCGCATGTTTGAATACATCTGGACACACATTTTGCCTAATGCACATATTTAACAATGTGGTAATATACTCAGCTACAACATCAGCTGACATTTTAAGATACTTAGCAGATATACCATCCAACCCTGTAGCTTTACTACAGTCTATATTGCTAAGAAAATTTTTGACAAAAGACAGTAATTTCCGGTATATCATGCATGGTGTCTGCAGGCAAATGTTTGGAGACAAAAGAATGAATATTGTTTAAACAATCTGGTAACATGTTTGAATTGCTTTCTGAAATGTACTCTTTCACAATATTTGGTAAAAAAAATTGTTAAAATTATTCGCAATTTCACTTGGTTCGTCAATTTGTTTATCACTAAAAACAACAAAATCTGGCTTAGTATCGCCTTTACTAGGCACCAACTGCTTAAAATATTTGTTCGGCTCCTTTTTACAAGAATCTAAAACATTTTTATAAAAATCACATTTAGCTTTTCAAATTAAGGCAGTTACATTATTTCTCCATTTCCGATACAGATCATATTTGCTCTGTTTTTTGTAGTTTTCTCTTATTTTAATAGCAGTTCTAATGTCCTCATGCCACCACTCAGGAATGGTTTTATGTTTCACTTGTTTTTCTTTCAGCGGAGCATTTTTATCTAGAATTTCAGTGAAAGTCTTTCTCCAGGTAGTAAAAGCCTCATTTACTTCCCTGCTAGTGTCCACAGGTACCTGAAGGGATGCCTTCAGGTCATTACAGAATGTGTCTTCTCTGAAAGTTTTAGTACATCTGTATGTAATGGAATTAATCCCTTTGGATTTAGAATTCCTAACTGACTTTTTCACAGCGAATACAGGATAATGGTCACTGATATTAATGTTCGTTGAATCACAACGTACAAAATCCACTGGGGTGTTTGTCCATATATGGTCAATGCACGTACAGGTGTTTTCGGTGATTCTGGTCGGAACTTCTACCAGGTTGTAGAGTCCCAGACTTTCCAAATCAGCCTTTAAATTTCGGTATGAAGATGATGAACTGAGGGCATCAATGTTCAACTCTCCCATCAGAATCAGGTTGGTATTTTCCGAGGCAGCACGATCAACACTGGCTACCAACAATTCAGACCAATCACTTCGTACAGTTGGTGGCTTATAGAATGAACATACTAAAATTGGTAAAATGCCTTCCTGACAATGCTTCTATCTATTCTGCTGAGGCATGCGCTATCAACTTAACGCTTGATTATATTACAGAGAATCACGTTAAATATGCAGTCGTGTGCTCAGATTCCTTGTCAGTTCTGCAAGGCTTAAAAGCACGCAACTTCAAGAATAACTTGATCTCCAATCTTTTAATCAGATTAAATTCCATGTCTAGCTGCGGTATAACATTCATATGGCTCCCTGGACACGTTGGCATCAAGGGTAATGAAATGGCAGATAAAGCTACCAAAACTGCACTAAATCAGCAGCCATCAAATACAAAACTGCCCTACACTGATCTAAAACCGACAATTGCTGCTGCCATCAAAGAAAGTTGGCAGCAGCTTTGGTCACAAGAAACCAGTAATAAACTAAATAAAATCCAGCCGAGATTGCAAATCAACCTCCCAAAGCGGAAAGTCCGTAGAGAGGAGGTTGTGTCCTCTTGGATGAGAACAGGACATACCTATATCACTCGCTCATTCCTCCTTAGGGGTGAAGACCCACCAATGTGTCATGCGTGCAACTCGCCGCTAACTGTTGAACACATTTTACTTGACTGTGTGGACTTTTCTCATATTCGTCATAGGTTTTTCCAAGTCCCAGACTTGAAAAACTTATTCACTTCCGTGGACTTGGACACCATCCTTAATTACACAAAGGAAATCCGCCTTTTTGATAAAATATAGTTATATGACGTCCGTCTTTTAAAACTACCGCTCAAATATAACGAACTTGTTTCAGTTTTTTAACGGTTTTTAAACTATTTTCCATGTTTTAAACATTTTGTTTTAATCAAAGAGTCTATTTTTTGTTTTAACAAAAATAGTTTTATGTAGTTGCTCTTCTATATAAACAGTTCGGCCCAAAATGACCTTTGCTGTCGACGGGCCGTTAAACAAAATCAAATCAAATCAAATCAACAACATGTGCGATATGTTCTTGATTCCTTGCCAAGGTGTTAATACCCTGGTGAATAGAGTCAAGGTCATCTTCTGATAGAGTACCAAATAGGAAGCTCAATGCCTTCCCTACTATTGGAAGTAAACTGCGTTTATACCGATTATTCATGGTCTTATATTCCAGAAATCCATCCTTAACAGAAATGTAGCTGACATTTAAATATTCTATCTCTCTTTTGACTGCGGTTATAGTCTCTTGATACTTGTCCCTTGTATGTAATGCAAATTGTTGTTGAACCAGCGCATTAATGTGCGACGCTTCGGCTAAATCAAGATTTAGCTTTAATTGGAAGTTCTCGAAAGTTCGAAAGTCAATAACGGCCGTTACAAGCCATCGGGAGCGTGTAAATGATAGCTCATTGATCTTATTAAAGATAACATTTTCGCGTACAAGTGGGGATGACCTCACTTGTGGAACCCAACAAACTACCAAACCTACGGCAATTGTCAGTGTATGTATCAGCTTCATTGTGCTTAATTGTTAACGGGTGGAGATCACAGAAAATTTTACGATCAATGCAGGTCACAGATCCCAATTCAATATCTGCAATTACAAAACGATTATTATATATTTACAATCTATTTACAATGGTCAATTAAATGACTGATTAACCTTATGGACACAAAACCTTATATAAGTTTGCTCAACACATTTAACAAGGATTCCGCTATAGCTACTTTGCGTTCACCCTTTTTTGTTTTATCTTGAGAATTTAGGAACTGAGAAACTTGATTGACATACAAAGATTCGTGGTCGCTATCGACATTGTCACTGGCGCTATTAGAACTTGAGGCCTCCACAGGGTTTACGGTACTCCTGTTTGAGTCGGAGGCGGAGGGACTGGAACGATCGGGGGGGCTATTAGAAGTTTGGGCTCATTTCCACCGTTTTGTCAATTCCATCAGGGAGATGTTGTCCTCCCCCGATGAAGAAGACCTTTCCTGACGGAAACGACGGGCAATATCTGTTAGCGGTACATCTGAGTCGGAACTTTCCGAATCAGTATCCGCACTATCGGTTGGCGGGACAACAAACTTCGCCAGACGTGATGGACGACCTGTCGGTTTGTGGGGAATCTCCCATTTATCAATTTTAGCAACTCGAAGGTGTTCGGCGTGGGCCTTAGTAACGGTTCCATCTAATTGGTTTCTAATTACAAAGCTTAGAGGTGTCGTTTGGGATATAATTCTATAGTACGGTGCCCAATTGTTATCCAGTTTATTTTTTCGTAGATGGTTACGATAATACACGGGGTCACAGACTTTGAATTCAACGGGTTTAGTAAATCTATTAGCATAGCGTTCTTGTCGTTGTTTGGCACTTTTGAGATTTTTATGGACTAACATAAATGACTTGTGCTGCTGTTCAAGCGCAATTTGATGGGGTTCCTCTCCAACATACTTTCGTCGCAGGTTACAACTGGCAAGACTACATCTCTGTTATATAACAAGAAAAATGGTGAGAATTTGGAGGATTCACTGATGTTAAAGCGGACAGCTGCCAGCGTCTGATTGAGATATACGTCCCATGCCGTCGTGTCATCATCAAGTTTTTTGGCCAAAATATGGTGTAACGTTTGGTGAAAGCGTTCTACCTTGGCATTACTTTGCGGATGGTAAAATGCCGTCGTTAGGTGGCTGATATTCAATACTGCTAAAGTTTCTCTCATAACCCTATTTTCATTTTACGTCCCGTTATCAGTAACAATCTGTAATGGTACCCCATATCGTGGAAATAATTCTTCAATTTAAAGATGGGTGATAGTTTCCACACTTTTGTCAGGTACGGCAAAGGCTTCGGGCCAACCGCTATACCAGTCTACAAAACTGACAATGTATTTGTTTCCCGATAACGACCTGGGGTAAGGACCTGATAGATCTAGTCCTACCTTTGCAAAAGGAAACGGCGGTATATCTGTTTCCTGTAATGGGGGTTTTCGTTTCTGTAGGCTTCTTTTTTGGCATGGAACACAATCAGATATGTAGGAATAGAGCTTTTTATACAGGTTTGGCCAGAAATATTTTTTGTTTAATTGCCTCACAAGTTTTATCTATGCCCATATGCCCGTTTTCATCATGATACTGTGTAACTACCTTGCAACGCAAGTGCTCCGGATCATATAACCTCAAGGTTGTCTTATTATCTGGTTCAGTTATGTAATAAAGTACTCCCTCTACTAGCATGTATTTCCTATGTATCGCCTTACTGTCATCAGCTTCAGTCAGTTTTTGTATTAAATCAGCTATTGTCTCGTCCTTTGGCTGTTCCTGTCTCGTATCGAGATCTAGCAAGGTTGGGCTCTGGTTGTCAATGTCAGCATCACTCGCTATCTCACAACTAGCAAAATCCTTGGGATCGAACTAATTGGAATTCAAGACCGCTATTTCAAAAGTTTTATCCGTAATGTCGGGGCAGTCATCGTTTGGGGTTTGTATCGTCCTCTGTGGTCTGTCCTGGGGACCTTGATAAGAGATCAGCACAAGTATTTTCTGTCCCGGGTTATACTCTACTCGACAGTTGTAACCTGATAGACTTAACGCCCAAAGTTGGATCTTCCTATTTTGCATTGGAGAGTCTAATATGTACTTAAAGGGTTTATGGTCCGTTCGAATAACAATTCTGCGTTGTGTAAATAATGGTCTAATTTTTGCAAGGCGTAATGAATGGCATAGGCCTCCTTTTCTATAGTGGACCACCTAGTCTGTGTATCGCTCAGTTTGTGCGACAGAAAGTAAATTGGCCTTTCATTCTTAATGTTTGGCAAGAAGGCCTTTTCCCCTATTGCAGACTGTGTGAGACACGCGCCGATGCATCTGTCACTAGCATCTGTGTAACAAATGTACGGTTGATTGATATCAGGATAAGGTATTGCCGTGAGACTATCCTTTAAATATATAAAAGCTTTTTCACATTCCTGAGTCCACTTAAATTTCGCATATTTCCTTGTTAAAGCTATCAGTGGCTCCGCAATGTATGAAAAGTTAGGGATAAATCTGCGGTAGTAGCTAGTGCACCCAATAAATCCTCGTACTTCCCGTACGTTTGTTGGTGCAGCCATTGCTCTTATAGCCTCAATCTTTTGCATGTCCGGCATAACACCACCTTTGTTGATAGTAAATCCAAAATATTTCGTTTCGGTCTGGGCAAAAAACATTTCTTCAGCTTAAGTCGTAAGTCATGCTGACGGAGTCTATTAAAGACAATCCTAATATGTTCCAGATGTTCCTCTTTTGTGGGGGGAAATATTAGTATGTCGTCCAAATACGCTATGGCCATATGGTCTAACCCTCGAAGAACTATTGACATAAGTTAGAACACCGCGGGTGCATTACTCAGTCTGAATGGCATAACGTTAAATTCAAACAAGCCTTTATGGCAAACGAATGCAGTTTTCTCTCGGTCTTTTTCGTCCATTAGTACTTGCCAATAGCCCGATTTTAAGTCTAGAGTGGTAAAGTAATGTGCCTTACCTAGCAGGGCCAAAATATCGTCTATAAGCGGTAATGCATGAGAAAAGGGTTTGGTTATTTTATTAAGCTGCCTAAAGTCGACGCAAAACCGTTTTGTACCATCCTTTTTGTCTATGATAACTATGGGAAATGACCATAGCAACTTCGACCTCCTAATAATGTTTGCCTCTAACATATCCTCTACGGCTTTGTCAACTACCTCCCGTTTACGCAGGGGGGTCCTGTAAGGTTTTCGTTTGATGGGCCCCTTACTTCCCATGTCTATTTTCATGGTCACTGTGTCTGTATGGCTCAAGTCTCTGTCATTGTCTACAAAAAGGTCCCTATTTGTGTGAATCAACTCTGTGACTACGCCCCTATGCTCTCGTGTTACTTTAATTTCCCCTAAATTGTCCTTAGTTACGGTAGGCGCCACACATTTGGTCGACCGAGTATGAGTCTCAACGAGATTAGCTTGACCTAGGGATTCAGTCTTGCCAATTACACAACCATGTTTTAGTTTATAATATTTGTTGGTATTATTAACAATCATAATGGCCAAGTGTCCACGGCTCGACACTTTTGTCACGGCATTACCGACTATGAGGCCAGGTTCGGTGCTGATGTAACCTGAATCCATAGGTTTTACCTGCAGTAGCTCTGCAGTTCTACAGTTTGCTGGTCCTACCCTACCAAGACATAAGGTAGCTGTTTGTGATTTCAGACCAACATTTTGCCTTAGGCGCACAAGTGATGCAATATGGATATCTTCCTCTAGTGGGATGTATTGATTCCGGAATCGTAAGGAACCTAGATCAAAATACAACCTCACGCTATTGTCTGTCAACCAGTCTCTGCCTAAGATAAAATTTCGATTCATGTCTGTGACCACATGAAATAACTGGGTTACCGTAGTATCTCCTAATTTGAATTTTATATCAACACAACCTTCTACTGGCAATGTGTCCCCATTTACCGATTGTAGCTGAATTTTTGGCTTCCTAATAACAGGGGATGGCTTTAAATGCCCCAAAACGCGCTTATGTACTAGCGAGACCTCTGCCCCCGAGTCAACTAAAGACCTATATCGCTGTTTCCCAATTTTTATTGCACATGAACTCGGACTCCCTGCCAAATGTATCTTGCAAACTTTACTCTCCCCAGCGGTTTCATTCAAGGGAGAGCTACCTAGTTTTTTCTTTGTCTATATTGAGGGCACTCTCATTGAAAATGGCCTGAATTCCCACAAGCCCAACAGAGCTGCTGATATTGGCCCGGACCAGCCCCAGTTCCACGTGTTTTCAACCTACATTCCTTAGCAATGTGCCCTGTCCTGCCGCAGTTGTGGCATTTACCGGTAGCTCTGCTATGTCCTACATCCATTGGCACTGCCGCTGGGCCAGTGTCCATGGGTTCCACATGCCTACCCTTGGTTACGGTATTAGTACGGAGCTGGAATCGCCGTCGCAAATTTTGTTCGGCCATAGCTACGTTCACCGCTTCCCGTAATGTTGGCGGATTTTCTCACATTACCTTCATCTTTAAGCTATCATTAAGTAGCCCATCTACAAAGAATCCGACCAGTTGCTGCTCTACGGCTGGATTGCCCCTTTGCATGTTAGCATAGGCCTCATCGGCCAAAGCCAACAGTTTTTCAGCAAATCTGGACGCTGTCGTCCGATTTCTGCTTGGCTTTCCGCAGCAGAACAAAAGCATGCTGTGGATCGGTTATCTCCGAAAATCGGGAGGCAAGCTCCGCCTTAAGCTCTGCCCAAGTTCCCTGGGGGTTTTCATCAACGTAACGTTTCACATGATCTCTCACTGGGCCCTTACTAGCTTGATACGCTACTGATTTTATTCTATCAGCAGCTATCCCGGTTAACGTAGCATATTTTTCTATCGATCCTACCTACAATTTCTTCAGGTCCCCCTCATAGCTGTCTACTGCGCCTGCAATCCCCTGGGTATTGATGGCCGACGTGAGTCCAGTTAATTGGGCTGTCAAGTTTTCTATTAAAACACCAACATTTTCTGCCATAATTAATTTACTAAATTTGTTAGAATAGGTCTATCCCAATTAATCACTCACCTTTATAGAGAATCTGTCCTGTTGTATATCCCTTTCAAGATGTTGGTAAAGTTCATAAATCCATGGACACACATTATTTTGTTTCCTATGAACACTTTTTCCTGTGTTCTCCCAGGTTCGAAATCCTGGTCACGGCACCAAAAATATCCATGTGTGTTACACAATAATTACTCCGACACATGGTATTTGAGTTAAATTTTATTTCTTGCCGTGGTAACACAAGATCCTGTTCAAGTCCACCCTCATCTCCCGCTTAAGTTCCTACTCCCCTCTACAGGCCCGCACTGCCTTGTCTAGCTCCCGAGCTCTAGTCTCCAACCACTCTCCTGCTACTCCCTTTCTACTGTCTATTGTCTTAGTATTAATAATACCAAAACACTTCAATTCTAACTAAGCCCCGATTGGATGACAATACCCCACCCCGCGAGGCATATAATTATCAAGGCATGTGCAAGCTCATGTAACCTTATCTCGGGGATCCCGATGTACTTTACCGTCCAGTGTGCTATCTACTCTGATCGACGATCCCTCTCCAGCTAGGTGCGTGAGGCACACCCTTGATATCTAAGGACTACCAAACTGCCTGTCCATCACAGGGCGTTAACCCTGGTCCAGTGCCTGACTTTTGACACCTTTTGTTATTGTTTCCAGAGAACTTGTTGTACTTTAAATTTCTGTTTTAAATTATATTCTCTAAATTGTATTTCTACTACCCATTTTGTTACACAAGTTAATAATAAGAGTAGATAACTTCCTTGTTTGTAGTCCATACTTAGATGTCCAACAGGAACTGGTTCACACGCGAATTATATTGGAAAATGCGAAAAGAAAAAAAAAATCAATGGCAGTTTGCAAAAATCATAATTATTACTAGTGAATGTTCGTTAATATAATCACAATAACGTGCAGTTTGTAATAAAATGTTCCATGGTCACTCAAGGTGGCGTATCTGGAAAATTCACAGGATATTGTAAACCGTGGATGATTAACTAAATGAGAGTTAATTATTATCACTTGGTTCAGCATCCAAGGATCACACATGAATCCTATCTTGAAAATCCACACTGGATATAAGAAACACATGATTATGTACAGATGAAAGTTAATATAAGCAGACAATGATAGTCAGCTGATCGTGATTTGACACTGACAACATCAATTAAGTTTTGTCGACATGGAATCGTTCTTGGATCACCATCCATTATTGGAACTAATTCTGGCATGCATGTTAACGTTAGAGTTATTCCATCATTATTCACAATGTTCTATAAGGAAAATCCTCCATTGGAAAGGGAAGTTCCGGATCCTCATCCTTAGAAAGAAATCCACTTCGGGATTCATATCACACGGTCTCTTTTCATAAAACAAATTCATTTCACTTTATTTGGGAATCTGGTTTCGGAACGGCTTCAGTTTCTTGAAAACCAACCCCAATGTACAGTTCAACTTCCATATATAATGTTACCACAAAATAATTATTGGCGTTATTGTCCTTGGCTTGTGGGGCATTGGAAGGCTTGGTGACTGGCTTACCTGACCTTTTTCACTCTCATGGCTAGTTGATCCCTACATAACTAACCCAACCCACATCTTCTATAAATATATACAGTAACAATGATTAACACCAATACTACTATTCCCGTTCCAATCAGTCCCCAGTAAGGAAAACTTGGAAGTTGTAGCTACAGACCTTAGTGTAATTCATTGATGAGTTCCCGCATGGGAATCTGTTTAACTGGCCGCAGTTTGTTGGGAAGTTCAACCTGTGTAAAATTATGTAAAGATGTATGGAATGGTTCCCGTAATTCATTAGGATTTCTTCTATGTCCCTTATAGTTACAAAGTTGCTCTTTTGCTCATAGAAGGGTAATAAACTAAGTTTTCCATTGGCTGCTGAACAGGTCCGATCTAACTTAAGGATCCCTAATGGACGTTGTACGAAGTAAGTGTACACCTATTTGCTTGGTATTTGACACACTCTGGAGAATCGTGCTGGCTCATTAGTAGTTATAACCCATACGCCCCGATCAAGATATTTTGCTGCAGGTACTCGAGAAAAGGGTTCTACTACTGTAGTACAAAATTTTGAAATTTTGTGGTCATCCCGTGTCAAAAGTGCAACTGTGCACATTTTACTTAAAATAGTGTGATACACTGGGTTGTGCATTTGTCAGTGTGGCCGGCAAGGTTGTATTCATCTCATCATCAGAGAGGATGACATATTTGGTTTTTTCCATAGTCATGCCAATAGCTTCTACTTCTAATTGATATTTTGCTGTCATAGTACTTACTTGGGAGTAATTTTTAGAAATCATGGGAACCGGTAAGGGCAAATTGGTGGCATTGAAAATTTCTAATTTCCCATTAATATCTAAAAGTGATATTTAAAAGTGGAATAGACGTAATAACCATGATTCCATCGTTTTCCATTAGAGTAGTACAAGTCAGGAATCTATAGTATTCCCATGGATGTGTAATTGGGTTGTGTGGCTATTTAAGTGTTATTGGTAATGTAACCTCTATCCCTGTTAGTAACCTTTGTAAGTTGATTGGAGAAATGATACTTGGTGAAAGATGACTTAATGACAGCATGTCAAGTTGTGTACGTAAATTTTCTGTGTAAAATGTGGCTATTTGCAATCTATAGCGCTGTTCTTCAACAACCATATCTAGTTGAATAAAAATATGCATGAATTCTTCTAGTCTCCCTATCCTACGGTTTGACCCATTAACGTAAATTTGTAGGCGTTCGTTTAATTTTACAAAACTCTCAATAATATCAACAATACCCTTCCTATTTTCTGCGATTTGTGACCTAGTTATGTTCAGAATGGTTGAACTCTCTTTAAGGACATACGTTATCCTTTGTTGATAAGGATCCTATCTGACCTCTTATAAAACTCAAGTCGTTATCCGATACTGTTCCAAACAGAAAACTCAAAGCTTTACCCACAATAGGTGAAATAGAACATAATAATAATATCTTTTATTTATCCAGGGTTGCATAATTGGACAAGTCTAGTTTACGATATGGCCTTGCCGTAAAATATATACACATATCACAGAAAGATGTTACCGGTACATAAAATACATAAATTGTGAATATTAATTAATTATAAGATATAATGTCATCAAAACATTGTAACTGTAAGATACATCAAAACAGGCGTAAAATATATTCATATATCACAGATATCAATGATTGTCGCAAATCTAAAATTTTGAGAACAGCTCCTGTAGATATTTATGTTTGAAAACAGCCACACTACAAGAATTTCTAATATTTTCACTGATACCATTTAGTAAAACTGAGCAAGTATATACAAATGAGCGTTTAAAATACTTTGTTCTAGCTAAAGGAATATAAAAATTTGTTCGAAACTGAAGATCTTGTGTTTCTAGAAGTGACATCCCTGACATAGGTAAAAAGACTACACAAGACTCCTGGATCTCCATATAAAATTTTGAAGGCTTGAGTTGCTTTCCTAAAAGTGTGATATTCTTCAATAAGTAGCCATTTTAACTAAAAGAAATTTAGAAGGAGTGACAACATCTTTCACATTCAATAAAATTCTCGCTGCCCTTTTCTGTAGTGTAGAAATCTTCTGGATATAAGATTTGTTAATAACTTCACACCAAACTACCGAACAATAAGATGAAGCGAGGGAAAACTGTACTTTGATAAACTTTGGTAAGCACATCGTTTGACATAAATGGCCTTAGCCGTCTAAGTACACCTATGTTCCTTGATATTTTCTTCGAAATGTAATTAATATGTTCTTTCCAAGATAGACAGTTATCCACATAAACACCAAGACATCACACCACTGTAACATACAGCTGTGATCTATTTGATAGACATGATAAAGAACTTAAGTGAAAGAGGAGACCCATCATGTGCTTTGAGTTTGTGTAATAGAACAGAGTGATTAACTGTGTCATGGCTTACGCAGGTCGATAAAGACAGCACTTGTCAAAAGTCCTTCATCTATATTTT